>NC_041391.1:300978502-301067380 GCF_002162155.2 Triticum dicoccoides | reverse complement strand
CTGGTGGTGGTGGCGGTTTGGAGGCGGGGTGGTGGCGTATATAAAGGGGGGGTGGCGGCTTGGAGGAGGGGCCAAGGAGGCGGCGGAGACAGAGTCCAGCTCGGACTCCGGTCCGAGCGGCGGCGGGGCGGGCGCGCGCGCGGGGGAGGCGGCGGCGGCTAGGCCGGCCTGCTCGGCTGGGCCTTAGGCCCAGTCGGGCGGAGAAAGGTTTTTTTTTTTAAAAAAATTTGCCAACAGAAAATAAATCCTATAAAATAAAATAAAAACCTCAAAATGCCAAAACAAATTTTCATTGTCTAATATAATATTTAGAATGAGATGAACATTTTCTTGGCCCTAAAATGTAATTTTGAAAATGTGCATATTTTTCTAATGCAAATAAAATCTAAATAAACTCAAACAAAATATAACAAATGATTTTGACATTTTTCCTCCAATATTTCAATTGTTTTGGAGAAGTCATATTATCTCCTCTCATATTTTTTTTAAGAAATATTTTTCGGAGAGAAAAATAATTAAAAACAAAATCCTCGTTTCACTATTTGATACAAAATCAAATATGAAAAATCGGGAAATCCCCAACTCTCTCCGAGGGTCCTTGAGTTGCTTAGGATTTCGAGGATTTCAGAATGGAAATGCAATAAATATGATATGCATGGATGATCTATGTATAACATTCCGAATTGAAAATTTGGGATGTTAAAAACCTACCCCCTTAAGATGAATCTCGCCCTTGAGATTCGGGTTGGTCAAAAAATAGGTGTGGGTGGTCCTTGCAAAGATCATCCTCTCGTTCCCAGGTGGCTTCATCCTCGGTATGGTGGCTCCACTGAACTTGACAAAATTTGATAACCTTGCTGCGAGTGACTCGGCTGGCAAACTCAAGAATCTTAACTAGTTTATTCTCATACGTCAAATCACTGTCCACCTGAATTGCCTCCGAGGGTACGGTATATCGGCCATCTCAGCATGACACTTCTTCAGCTGTGAGACGTGGAACACATCGTGAACTCCTGATAATCCTTCAGGTAATTCCAACTTGTAGGCAACTTCTCCCGTCCTTTCCAAAACACGATATGGTCCTACAAACCTTGGGGCTAATTTTCCCTTAACTCTGAATCGTTTCACCCCTCGCAAGGGTGATACTCGCAGATATTCTCTATCTCTAATCTCATAGGTAACCTCCTTGCATTTCGAGTCCGCATAACTTTTTTGCCTGGACTGAGCTATCTTCAGTCTATCCCGAATCAACTTAACCTTCTCCTCAGACTCTTTGATCAAGTCTGGTCCAAACAGCTATCGGTCTCCTACCTCATCCCACATCAATGGTGTTCTGCATCTACGTCCATACAAAGCTTCGAACGGTGCCATCTTCAAACTGGCTTGGTAGCTATTGTTGTATGAGAATTCAGCGTAGGGCAAATTGTCATCCCAACTAGATCCATAGTCTAGTGCACAAGCTCTCAACATATCTTCCAGTATCTGGTTGACTCTCTCGGTCTGTCCATCTGTCTGCGGGTGGAATGTTGTACTGAACTCCAATCTCGTACCCAAAGTCTGGTGTAACTGATGCCAAAACTTTGAAGTAAACTGTGTCCCTCTATCTGATACGATGCTCCTCGGAACTCCATGCAAACATACGATCCTGGACATATATATTTTGGCCAACTTTGCACTTGTATAAGTGGTTTTCACCGGAATAAAATGTGCCACTTTGGTCAAGCGATCCACTACTACCGATATTGAGTCATATCCTTCCTTTGTCCTGGGTAGTCCGGTGATAAAGTCCATGCCAAGTTTATCCCACTTCCATTCGGGTATCGGCATAGGCTGCAATATTCATGCTGGCTTCTGATGCTCTGCCTTCACTCTTTGACATACATCACATACGGCTACATACTCAGCGATATCCTTCTTCATACCAGTCCACCAGAAACGTTCCTTTAAATCCAAGTACATCTTGGTGTTGCTGGGGTGTATTGAGTATGGTGAGTCATGAGCCTCCTGAAGTATTAACTTCCTGATCTCTGGGTTGTTGGGCACATAATCTCGGGGCTCAAACCATAAGGTATCGTGCTCATCCTCGCGCAAACCTTTGGCCTTTCCTTCGCTCATCTTCTCCTTTATTTCCGCAATCTCTTTATCCTCCTTCTGAGCTTCTCGAATTTTGTTTAACAAGGTCGACTGAACCTCCATTGTTGCAACGAAACCTCATGGGACAATCTCCAATCGAAGTTCCATGATATCCTCGGCTAACTCCTTTGGCAATCCCTTACTTTCAAGTATGTTAGCATAACTCTTCCGGCTTAAAGCGTCTGCTACAACATTTGCCTTCCCTGGATGATAGTGTAGCTTCATATCGTAGTCCTTTATAAGTTCCAACCATCTTCTCTGCCTAAGGTTCAGCTCCTTTTGGGTGAAGATATATTTCAAACTCTTATGATCCGTGTACACATCACAACGGTTCCCAATAAGGTAATGTCTCCAAGTCTTTAATGCATGCACTACAACTGCTAACTCCAAATCATGGGTGGCATAGTTCAACTCGTGGGGCTTCAGTTGTCGTGAGGCATACGAAACAACTTTCCCGTCCTGCATAAGCACACATCCCAGTCCCAATCGTGAGGCGTCGCAATATACTTGAAACTCCTTATGTATATCTGGCAACGTTAGTACTGGGGCTGTAGTCAAACATTTCTTCAACTCCTGGAAACTTGCCTCACAATCTTCTGTCCATATAAACTTATTATCCTTCTTCAACAGTTGAGTCATTGGTTTTGCCAGCTTGGAAACATTCTCAATGAATCTCCGATAATATCCCGCGAGTCCAAGGAAACTGCAGATCTCGCTAATTGAAGTGGGTGCCAACCATTCAGTGACCGACTGAACCTTGCTGGGGTCCACTGCTATACCTTCTCTTGATATAACATGCCCAAGAAATCCAACCTCCTTCAACCAAAATTCGCGCTTGCTGAACTTGGCGTATAATTGGTGTTCCTTGAGTTTCTCGAGAACTACTCGCAAATGCTCCTTGTGCTCCTCTTCATTCCTCGAGTATACCATAATATCATCGATAAACACCACAACAAACTTGTCCAAATACTCCATGAACACTTTGTTCATCATACTCATGAAATAGGCAGGGGCGTTTGTCAGTCCAAACGACATGACCGTATACTCGTATAATCCATACCGCGTAGTGAGCGCTGTTTTTGGTATATCCCTCTCTCGGATCTTCAACTGATGGTATCCTGATCGCAGATCAATCTTCGAAAACACCTTAGCTACTTGCAGCTGATCAAACGGATCATTGATCATCGGTAGTGGATACTTGTTCTTAATGGTTACTTCGTTCAAGGCTCGATAATCAACAACCATCCTTAGGGATTTATCCTTCTTCTCCACCAAAAGTACTGGAGCTCCCCAAGGTGACGAACTCCTTCGAATATAACCTTTCTCCAACAGCTCCTCGATCTGCTTCTTAATTTCCTCCAGATCATTTGCGGGCATCTGATAGGGTCTCTTGGATATGGGCCCTGTACCTGGCAATACCTCTATTAGAAACTCAATGTCTCGGTCCGGTGGCATGCCGGGTAACTCTTCTGGGAAAACATTCGGGTAATCCTTTACTACAGGCACTTCCTCCTACACAACTCCCGTGAGGGCATTCACTTGGGTCCTCCTAGGAACATGCCTAGATACGTACTTAATCCTTTTTCCCTCCGGGGTGGTGAGATAAATTGACTTACTAGCACAGTCAATACTTCCTCCATACCTTGACATCCAGTCCATACCTAATATCACATCCAATCCTTGCGACTCCAAGATAATTAGGTCAGACGGAAAAACATGTGTCCCAGTGGTTAGGGGTATCTGGTTACACCATCGGCTAGCCATATACTCTGCTCCAGGCGAGCTCACTAAAAGAGGGGTTCTCGGGGTTTGGGTTGGTAGGTTAAACTTATCCACGAATCCCCTTGATATGTATGGATGTGATGCACCAGTATCAAAAAGAATAAGAGCGGTAAATGACTTAACCAAAAACTTACCTATTACTGCGTCCGGCTGTTCTTCAACCTCCTCCACATTAACGTGGTTCACTTGTCCTTTGTTGAATGGATTAGGCTTCCTTCCAGTGCTCCCGTTTCCGTTTCCATTCCTTCCTTCAGGACAATCATTGGCATAGTGCCCTGTCTTCCCGCACTTATAACAAGTAACTTGACTTAGGTCTCTCTTGGCGGGTGTGGCTGGATTGGAGCGATTATTGTTAGCTCCGTTCCCATTTCCGTTCTTAGCGCCATTGTGATTATGCGATCCTCCTCCAGGGTGGTTATGACCTCCATGGTTATGAACGAGTCCTCCCGAATTCGAGGTTAAGCGAGGCTTCTGCTGAGCTCCTAAATTATACTTCCCTTGTCCATACTTCCTCTTACGGCTCTCAATCTGCTGCTGCTTCTCTTGAATCATAAGAGCTTTATCTACCAACTCCTGGTAGTGTTGAAGGTTGCCACCATCAACTGCATGCTCATCTCATCATTCAACCCTTCCATAAACTTCTCCTGCTTTGCGGCATCTGTGGCCACATCATCAGGGGCATAGCGTGATAACTTGCTAAAATCATCCACATACTGGCCAATAGTACGGTTCCCCTGGCGTAAGTTGCGAAACTCCCGCTTCTTCATCTGCATAGCTCCAGTGGAAACATGGGCAGTACGAAAGGCCTGCTGAAACTGAGCCCATGTGACAGTGTCGACAGGATAGGTGGTTGTGAAATTTTCCCACCATGCTGCTGTGGGTCCATCCAGTTGGTGTGCGGCAAAGCGCACCTTCTCCGCATCCGTGCACCCTGCAGTGGTTAACTCCCTTCCGATACGGCATAGCCAATCATCTGCAACTATTGGCTTGGTGCTACTGGAGAACACCGGCGGCTGTAACCTTAGAGAACGGGCTAGATTGTCCACTGGTGGCGGGTTGTTGTTGTTGTTGTTGCCCTGGTTCTGAACTAGCAATTGCATCAAAGCATTCTGCTGCTGGATCAACTGGGTGAGCTCCAGTGGGAAATCAAAACCGGTGTCATGTCTCGGAGGCATCTGAGGGGTTTAGATGGAAGAGATTAGAATAGAGGAAAAGGTCTAGTGAGAAAGCACTACCCATATGCACATGAGACAAACACAATCATTTCACTCAATCAATCAAGCAAGGGCATACATCGGTCTAAAACTATCGCAAAAGTGCTCAACTACAATTTGATACATGGGGGGATACTAATATTGTATGGTGGTCATCTAGAAATTTTGATCGGTGGAAGATTCCATGATGTCTGCTCCAGCTTCGTCTTCATAGTCATCATCACTCGGATCAGAATCAGTGTCGTCGATGATGATGTAGTTGTACGGGCAGGTGGGGTCGTCGTCTTCGTCTCCCGGTGCTGGTCCTCCCATGAATATCCCGATCTTATTAACCAGGTCGTCGTTCTTCTCCAGTAGTGTCTTGATTTCCTCCTCATATCCATCGCGTGTGAACTTGAGTTCTTCCTCCAGCTCGATGATCCAAGTCTTTGCCTTCTTCAATTCCATCATGTCAGCGCACATCTGGTTCTCATTGGCGTCGAATGTGCTGGTTTAGCTCGTAGATAAAAGCTGCGATAGATCTATCCTTCCTGGTTCTAATCATCTCCCATTGCTCATCTCGGCGCCCACATATCTTATAGGTAGTGTCCTTGAGTTCCCTGTTGTACACTTCTCCAATGCGTCCCATGGTAATGTGGACTGCCATGCTCTTGCCTAGACTCTAGGTTGGTGCTTCGAAAGAAAATTCTATGGGTTTAGAAGTTGGCAAGAACGTTCTTCCTGGAACTTGTACTTGAATCATCCAGTGCTCTTCTTCTGGTAAGGTGGCATTGTACGTCCCGGTGAAACTAGGCATTCCAATGTTCAAGTACCTAGTGACTTCCTTCAAGTGGCTTCCAAAAGGTGTATCCTCATCCGGTTGCGCGAACTTGTTCTTCTTCTCCGTCATCCTAAAGAGTGGAAAAGGGAGAGGAGTCAAAAATGAGTAGAGAAGAGTGACCTATGGTTTATCTTAGTGGTCGTGTCCTACACTCAGCGTGTGCTCTGATACCATCTTGTAGCGACCCGACCTCAAACGGTCAAGTCTCTGTGCCTCAGTGTAATCCCTGGATCAGTAATGCTGACATGCATAGTACTCGAAGGATTTATAACAGAGTAGCAATCACACACTTATTACATTGAATGTCTCAAAAGAGAACTTATTACAATAATATGGCTTAAGGCCATCTAATGTGATAACAGCGGAAGGCTTGGAAGATAAAGTGAGTCCATCAACTCCAATGACATAGCTGAGCTGCACGGCAACGACCTAACGAACCTTACTCCTCGTCTGAAAAGTCTGCAACATAATATGTTGCAGCCCGAAAACGGGTCAGCACATGGAATATGCTGACAAAATAACACAGTAGAGTGGAAACAAAATAATGCTATCACTACATGCATATATGGCTGGTGGAAAGCTCTAGGGTTATAGTTTTGACGAAAGCAAATTTTTCCCTACAACAAAGGAATATATTTTATTTAACTACAAAGTTGGTTGATAAAATATTGAGAAGGTAAACCCCCTCTCAATCCCAAATTAAAGTCATCAACAACCCAACAATATTAATTAAGAGTGTTGAGATACATGTGAATACTCAAGTACTAGATACTCAAATTGTCCATAACCGGGGACACCGCTAACCATGATTAGTTTGTACACTCTGCAGAGGTTTGCGCACTTTTCCCCACAAGAGTCGATCGCCTCCGTTGGATTTCTCGCAATACATGGCATTTGAGAAACGGATGACTGAGACACAGTCTTTTAGAAACATTAACTCACTACTCCGGGTAGACCATACGAAACCTACAAAACCCTCTACCTGCTGGTCTACTTCTTCAAGAGCTTCACGTAACTTACTCAACTGTGCAAGAGCCCATAATAGCTTGTGGCTGCACACGGAAGTTTCTAGCATGAATAATCTCAGTTCCCTTTGAGCCTGGGTGGCGGTCCATAGGAAGATCACACGGATACCCCGGGATTTCCAAAAATAAAACAGACAACACTAGGTTCCCCAGGTGCCTCAATCCACCCAGATGTGTATTTAAGTTGCCACCTTAAGTAAACCATTAATTAATAATCTCACATCTGTCATGGTTACACTCAAACCCAATCCACGTCTACAAGCATAGCATGGCAATATAAGCAACGCATAGAAGTAACTCCCAAAGGTTTGATAATAAACAGGGCAATAGGTTCTACCTCAGCAACTACTTCCCAACCCACAAGTTAAAGACATCCTAACCATGCAATGTTTGAGGATTGAACTAATGCAATGAAAACTGGGTATGGAAAGAGTATGATCAATGTGTTACTTGCCTTGCTGATGATCCATGAATCCTAGAGACTCGTAGTAACACGCTTCACACTCTGGAAATTCTATCGCAAACAAACAATAACATACATAAGCAACTAGCAAAGATGTACAAGTAAAACTCCAAATAAAATAGATTGACCAGAAAGTTCAACTTAAGAACTCCGGTTTGCAAAAAGAATCAAACCTAACGGAGCAACGAAACTCAAACGACGAAAGAAATGAGATCCGTTTACTAATCTGAACTAGGATCAAATTTTACAGTACCAAAACTTTGTTTAAGTTGATTAAACAGAAAGAGGGTCTCGAGACGAAACTCTAGGCATTTGAATCACCTGATTCCGACTAACGAGCGCGAAGAAAAACAGAATCTAGGATCGGATCAGAAATCGCGACTGAAAAATAATCGCGGATAAATCCGATAAAAGAAATCTGACGAACAGACTATCGAACGAGCGTTTGTTATCTATAACTAATGGAAGAAAACCGTTCGTTTAAACGAATGTACGGATGAACGTCCGTTAAATAAACGAACCAAGAAAACCGGCGAACCAAATCTAAAAAAACCGATCTAGGGTTTCTAAAAAAACCGAACGGTTTCAAAAAACCGGTGGCGACGGTTCGGCGCGGTACCTCGACGAGGTGGCTCCGGCAAGGCGGGGCTGGCGGCGGGGCAGCGGCTCTCGGGGCGGTGGTGCGGCAAGCGGCGGCGGCGGCGGCGCTCGGCTGTGGTGGTGGCGAGGCGCGGAGGCGAGTGCGGCGGGGGGGCTTGTGGTGGTGGTGGTTTGGAGGCGGTGTGGCTGTGTATATAAAGAGGGGGGGCGACTTGGAGGAGGGGCCAAGGCGGCGGCGGAGACGGAGTCCGGCTCGGACTCCGGTCCGAGCGGCGGCGGGCGGGCGCGCGCACGGGGGAGGCGGCGACGGCTAGGCCGGCCTGCTCGGCTGGGCCTTAGGCCCAGTCGGGCGGGGAAAGGTTTATTTTTTTATAAAAAAAATAATTTCGCCGAGAGAAAATAAATCCTATAAAATCAAAATAAAAACCTAAAAATGCCAAAACAAATTTTCATCGTCTAAATATAATATTTAGAACGAGATGAACATTTTCTTGGCCCTAAAATGTAATTTTGAAAACGTGCATATTTTTCTAATGCAAATAAAATCCAAATAAACTCAAATAAAATATAAGAAATGATTTTGACATTTTTCCTCCAATATTTTAATTGTTTTGGAGAAGTCATATTATCTCCTCTCGTATATTTTTTTAAGAAATATTTTTTGGAGAGAAAAATAATTAAAATCAAAATCCTCGTTTCACTATTTCATACAAAATCAAATATGAAAAATCGGGAAATCCCCAACTCTCTCCGAGGGTCCTTGAGTTGCTCAGGATTTCGAGGATTTCGGAACGGAAATGCAATAAAATATGATATGCATGGATGATCTATGTATAACATTCCAAATTGAAAATTTGGGATGTTACAAGAATAATCGATACATCCCTTTGAGCGTCACGCCGAAGAAGTGTTGAGTAGTTCGCGGTCCTTCCGGGTTGAACTCCCACATACGGAGAGATTGACGTTGGCATGGCAGGACCCGACAAACTAGCATTACTTGAATTACTTTGACGAGACTGACGTCCCTCTTGAGGAGATCTCGGATGCGGCTATGCAATGTAAGCACATCATTAACTGGCTCCCAGTCCAGCCCACCCATGATTCCATTGGGGCGGAGGGCCCGAGCGAAAGGCTGGGGAGGCTACCCGCTTTGTACCTCGGGGTGCTGTGATGTAGAACCACTCCCATTGCCATAAGTCTCACACCTCCGGGAAGGAACCGTTTGGCCATAGGGCATCGGCACCTTTGCTTATTATAGCACCTCCGCACTCCGCGTGTCACCCGTCGATCATCTTTGGCTTCACACTGAAAGTCTTGAGCCATAAGCCGAAGTGTGGGGTAATGCGGAGGAAGGCCTCACACACGACGATAAACAACGAGGTGTGCAGGATGGATTCTGGAGCTAGATCATGGAAATCTAGCCCGTAATAGAACAAGAGCCCTCTTACAAAGGTATTAAGACTAAATCCTAGCCCTCAAAGGAAGTGGGAAACAAATACAACACTCTCGTTGTGTTCGGGAGTTCGGGAGTTGGTAGCCTGTGGGGGATTTCGGCGGTCAGATACCTAGCCTCCCTAAGCTTCTTGATGTCCTCCTCTATGATAGAAGAGGCCATCCACCGGCCTTGAAGGTTGGATCCGGACATGGTTGAAGGTCCGAAGCGCTTAGCCTGAACCTTGGGTGTTGGAACTCGAGGTAAGGGAAGGGAAGAATTGGGCGTGGAAAGAAAAGGACAGGTCTAGACCTCTTTATAAAGAGGGTGAATATCAAGCGTCCTCCGTGTGGCTGTTTGGAACTTGCCTAAAGCCGAGGAGTCATACTAACAGCATGATTGGGTTACCCACAACCGTATTGATGAGAATCCCGTGATAAGGGGGACACGATCTCTACTTCAACAAGACATGCCAATAAAACTGCCTCGCAATACGAGCAGTGCAGGCTGGGAAAAACGGTTCATATAATAACCAGGGCGCCGCATGATGTCATTCTATGAAAAGTTGTCAGCGGATTAGATTTGTGGAATATTGTGCTCTCTACGGTGGTATGTGGAATTTATTTTACAGGGCCGGACACGATTCATGTGTTCAAAATCTACCTTGGATTATTCGGAGAAGGAACCCGCATTGCAATGCCGAAGGCAATCTGCACGTTGGACTCATCATCATTGAAGCCCGGTTCAGGGGCTACTAAGGGAGTCCTGGATTAGGGGGTCCTCGGACAGCCGGACTATATGCTTATGCCGGACTGTTGGACTATGAATATACAAGATTGAAGACTTCGTTCCGTGTCCGGGTGGGATTCTCCTTTGCGTGGAAGGCAAGCTTGGCGATTCAGATATGTAGATTTCCTTCTCTGTAACCGACTCTGTGTAACCCTAGCTGTCAGGGGCGATGCTGATTCCACCAACACCTATGGGGACAGGGCCCCTTTCGGTTCGGTGGGGGCGGAGAGCGCACAAAGAGCGGATCGACGCAGTGCACGCGGGCGATTTTACCCAGCTTCGGGCCACACGGATGCGTAAAACCCTACTGCTGCTTGTTTGTGTATATTGGATTCTTGCTCAGGAGCGATGGACGCTGCCAGACTGAGCATGAGAGTGTTCCTGGTGTTGAATGAGCCGAACTGGCCGAACCTTCGGAACCCCTTCTACGTTGCGCTTGGGCCTCCTTTTATACTTTCAAGGGGTTACCCACAGGTGGCAACGTAGACTAGAAGGGTAAAAATGGAAAAGGATGCGGTAGGTGCAGCTACCGCTTACTGTGGATACAGTGCACCCTACCTAACTCTGACGGCAGGGGACAAGGGCATTAAATGCCTGTCTGAGTCTCCTAAACAGTGCAAAAGGTGACCGTTAGGAGCGCCACCGTTTGCCACGATGGGCTTCTCTTCATCTCCGCTTGCCACCACGTACCCCTAGCTGCACGGCCTCCTGCCATGTGTGCTTGGGAGAGTCCTAGAGCGACACGTTAGCAGGTGTGCTGGAGCGCGGGCACGAAGTGGGGGTTTCCCGCGGCAAGCTCCTTGCCGCGGCCGTCGTCTTATCACGTCCGGGAGCTTGTCGCTCGCCGGATCTTGCCGGGACGCAGGGCGCGTCGCGGCAAGCTTTCTTGGTATGCCTTGAGTGGCCTTCCCGGCAAGCTCCTCTTGCTGGGGTCTTGTCTCTTCCCGGCAAGATCCTCTTGCCGGGGCCTTGGTTGGCCTTCCCGGCAAGCTCCTCTTGCCGGGGCCTTGGTTGGCCTTCCCGGCAAGCTCCTCTTGCCGGGGCCTTGGTTTGAGTACTTTGTTCTTGAATGGTCTTCAAGGGAACCATGGAGGGTCCTGGCGGTCACCCGGCAAGCCTTGCCGCGGGGCGCTGCAACTGCCCGTGCACGAGTTGGGGGTAATAGGGTACCCCTACTCTAGTACACCGACAGGAGCCCCCGGGCCTGGGCCATACACGGTGCCGAGCGCTGTTGGGCCAGGCCCAAAGCAGTGCATGGGCACGCGCGGCCTAGGTCACGCCGAATCTAACTCCGCTCCCACCGTGCACGCCCAGAATGGCACGCGTCAAACGCGGCGTCATGGGAGAGATCGTGGGTGGCGTGCGTGGGGCTAAGCCCCCCGAGCATGCGTCAGGCCACGATGATGGGGACGGTTCACGCCCTCCTCCTTAAACGGAGGTAGGTGTGGGGGCGTGATGCATTTACTGGACGGGGCCGGTGCGCGGTTTTCGGGACGTCCACTCCCCGCGTTCACGGGGCGGAGCGAGGCCGCCTCATCTGTCGCCTTGGTTCTGCATCCCCGCCACGCGGCTCCCATGCGCTTGGGGTCACGGACGGTGGAGTGGGAAACTGGGCCGTCGCGAGCGGGTTGGCCCTGACTCCCTGCCCTTCCCGTGCCTTGATTCGCTGAGCGGGGCGGCCGAGCCCCCACCTCGCTCCTTTATAAAGAGCGGGATGGAAGCACAGAAACCCGCACTCTCTCATCTTCTCTTTTCTTCAGCTTCTGCTCCCCTTTCTCTCATCCGCCATGGAGAAAGGGAACCCAGGCCCTTCATCGGTGGCGGCGAGGGTCGCCGCCAGACAGCGCATCTCTCCCTCTTCCGCGCCCGTGGTGGTAGAGCCAGCCATAAGGGGAAGAGGGAGGGGGCGAGGTCGCAGACGAGGTCGAGGATGAGGTCGAGGCGCTCGGGGAAGAGGCGGACGGGGCGGCGCGTCAGCTTCACCTCCGCCGGCGGCTCCTCCCCCCATGGCGGTCCATATAGGGGACGACCCCTGCGAGTTCTTCATCAGGCTGCGCCGGGCGCCTCGTCGTCGCCTCCGGCTTCCGGCTCCGTTTGTGCGCGCGATGGAAGTGGAACCGCCCGAGATGCTGAGACTGCACATGAGGGGCTGTGGGATCAGCGGCACGCGAGTCCGCGTTGCATTCCCAGCCCCTAATGTGATGTATCTTGATCGAGGGTGGAAGACGTTCGCCCGCATACACAGCTTGACGGAGGGGTTTACCCTCCATTTTATGTTGATGGAGGGCGATCTCCTCTCCGTCAAGGCCTTCGGGTGCTTCGGCACTCGGGCGAAGTGCTGCGTGGACAGCTCCTCCGACAGCGAAGGCTCCTCCTCGAGCGAGGGCGACGAGGAGGGGAGCGACAGCGACGACGAGGGTAGCGGGCGGCGGGGTAGCGGGTCCGACTAGGCATCGGGCGCCGCTTTGCGCGGCACCGGCGACCCCATCATCCGCGTCGCCGGCTTCTTGAACTCCCCGGGGTCGTCTCCTTGGGCGGCTGGCGTAGGGAGGCTACGGAAGGGGAAGGCTGGCGACAAGGCCGTCAGGTCAGAGTACGAGGGCGTGGTGCCCTCGACAGCATGCTGACATCCTGTCGCCCCGTCTTCGAGCCCCGCTTCTAGCGCCGTCGTCGCCGTCCAGCCTTCGGACGGCCCCGGGATGTTCTCTTGGTGTCTTCTGGCACCCGTAGTTCGCCTAGGCACTCCTTTTTCCCTTTCCGCCTCCTTGACCTGCCTCCTGAAAAGAGGGTCAGGAAAGGGATTACGGGCATCTTATCTTTTTAATTTGTAAGCCTTCGGGCCTTAGCTGTATCTAAAATTTGTAATCCTCTCTTTCATGTTTTTCATCCTCTATGGACTGTACCTGAGTGGGATGTTTTTTAATGAAAAGGGGAAAGCTTGCCGGGTTATTTGTCTCGCGAGTTAAACCCACGCCAAGGAGCAAATCCTTGGTATCCCTCAGACAGACATTTCTTCTCCCGGCAACAGGCCCTGCCGCCTTCCCACGTCGCTCAACCTTTCTCACGCTTTTAACGGAGGCAGGAACGAGGTGGGTGCGGTCTCCTCGTTTCATCCCTTTGCTGCCGCGACTACAACCAAACTTGGCCCCGAGAACGAGCCCCAGGGCCTAGAGTCGGGGGAGCACGGCAGTTTCCAGGAAGAAACGGGGTTTCGCATTCCCCAGTCCATAAGAGGATGCATGATGAGGGATGAAAGACTTATCTGATATTGCAACCCCCGGCAACTCTGGTTTGCCGTGGACGATTCTTGGCACTCATAGCCCCCAGTGATACTGGCTTGCCAGGAAGGCTTTTGTCTTCAGCAGAGAACTTTGACGTTCTCGATGCCGGCTTCCGGCAAGCTTGTTGCCAGGAAGGCTTTTGTCTTCGGCAGAGAACTTTGACGTTCTCGATGCCGGCTTCCGGCAAGCTTGTTGCCAGGAAGGCTTTTATCTTCGGCAGAGAACTTTGACGTTCTCGATGCCGGCTTCCGGCAAGCTTGTTGCCAGGAAGGCTTTTATCTTCGGCAGAGAACTTTGACGTTCTCGATGCCGGCTTCCGGCAAGCTTGTTGCCAGGAAGGCTTTTGTCTTCGGCAGAGAACTTTGACGTTCTCGATGCCGGCTTCCGGCAAGCTTGTTGCCAGGAAGGCTTTTATCTTCGGCAGAGAACTTTGACGTTCTCGATGCCGGCTTCCGGCAAGCTTGTTGCCAGGACGGCTTATGGTGAAGAACTTCATTGTTCTCGACACCGGCTCCCGGCAAGATTGTTGCCGGAAAGGCTTATGGCGAAGAACTTCGTCGTTCTTGACACCAGCTCCCGGCAAGATCATTGCCGGAAAGGCTTATGGTGAAGAACTTCGTCGTTCTTGACGCCGGCTTTCGGCAAGACGTTGCCGGAAAGGCTTATGGCGAAGAACTTCGTCGTTCTTGACGCCAAAAAGATTGTCCCTAAGGGCGTTGCCAGCCCCCGGGCCATAACTGCGCTCAAACATAGCAGGTGATTAGCATCCGAAGTGCACTCAACTTGCTTGCGAATTTTGACTTTTGCTGTATATTCCCTATGCTTGCTGGAATGCTTTCCGGTGCGTACGATCCAGCCAGTAGCGCTTGAGGTAACGGGCCCTTAGCGGCTATTCAGGAACAACGCCTCCCGGAAAGGTTTACCTTCTTGGTTCTAGCGCAACCGCACAAGTTGCCGAGCGGACTTGAGGCAACATGGAGCGCAACTAGCCCCGAGAAGACTCCTCGGCATACAGGTCTATGCAGAAATCTCAAATAAATAGCGCATGCTATCTTCCTGTTCAACCCCTCTTTGTACGTCCACCCTACGCTTTCTAGGGAAACTTGTCGGTGCAGGCACCCTTGCCGCGAGCGCCGAGTGCGGAACTTCAGCAGCCTGCTGGCGGGGTCGCTTCCGACAAGCAATCTTGTCGCAACTAGTTGCAGCTCGCTTAAGTTGTTGAGCGGACTCGAAACAAAGTAAGGGCGCTAGCGGCTCACTTAAGTTGCTGAGCGGACTCGAAGCAAAGTAAGGGCGCTAGCAGCTCACTTAAGTTGTTGAGCGGACTCGAAACAAAGTATGGGCGCAACTAGCCATGAGTTGATTCCTCCGCGCCCAGGTTTTCCGTACAAAGAACAAGATCTCCGAGGCGGATAACCTTATATAGAAAGGAAATATCTAAAATCTCGCACGACTTAGCTTTTTCTGTTGCCGCACCGGCGTCGTTCTTTCGCTCGCCCGCTCCTTAGGAGCCATGACGATGAAGAACAGCTGCCGCCGAAGTCCCCTACCTGGCGCGCCAGAGATGTCGGGGGCGATGCTGATTCCACCAACACCTATGGGGACAGGGCCCCTTTCGGTTCGATGGGGGGCGGAGAGCGCACAAAGAGCAGATCGAGGCAGTGCACGCGGGCGATTTTACCCAGCTTCGGGCCGCACGGATGCGTAAAACCCTACTACTACTTGTTTGTGTATATTGGATTCTTGCTCAGGAGCGATGGACGCAGCCAGACTGAGCATGAGAGTGTTCCTGGTGTTGAATGAGCCAAACTGGCCGAACCTTCGGAACCCCTTCTATGTTGCGCTTGGGCCTCCTTTTATACTTTCAAGGGGTTACCCACAGGTGGCAACGTAGACTAGAAGGGTAAAAATGGAAAAGGATGCGGTAGGTGCAGCTACCGCTTACTCTGGATACAGTGCACCCTACCTAACTCTGACGGCAGGGGACAAGGGCATTAAATGCCTGTCTGAGTCTCCTAAACAGTGCAAAAGGTGACCATTAGGAGCGCCACCATTTTCCACGATGGGCTTCTCTTCATCTCCGCTTGCCACCACGTACCCCTAGCTGCACGGCCTCCTGCCACGTGTGCTTGGGAGAGTCCTAGAGCGACACGTTAGCAGGTGTGCTGGAGCGCGGGCACGAAGTGGGGGTTTCCCGCGGCAAGCTCCTTGCCGCGGCCGTTGTCTTGTCGCGTCCGGGAGCTTGTCGCTCGCTGGATCTTGCCGGGACGCAGGGCGCGTCGCGGCAAGCTTTCTTGGTATGCCTTGAGTGGCCTTCCCGGCAAGCTCCTCTTGCTGGGGTCTTGTCTCTTCCCGGCAAGATCCTCTTGCCGGGGCCTTGGTTGGCCTTCCCGGCAAGCTCCTCTTGCCGGGGCCTTGGTTGGCCTTCCCGGCAAGCTCCTCTTGCCGGGGCCTTGGTTTGAGTACTTTGTTCTTGAATGGTCTTCAAGGGAACCACGGAGGGTCCTGGCGGTCACCCGGCAAGCCTTGCCGCGGGGCGCTGCAACTGCCCGTGCACGAGTTCGGGGTAATAGGGTACCCCTACTCTAGTACACCGACACTAGCCCCCTCCGGTGTCCATATAAACCGGAGGGTTTAGTCCGTAGGACAACAACAATCATAATCATAGGCTAGCTTCTAGGGTTTAGCCTCTACGATCTCGTGGTAGATCAACTCTTGTAATACTCATATCATCAAGATCAATCAAGCAGGAAGTAGGGTATTACCTCCATCGAGAGGGACCGAACCTGGGTAAACATTGTGTCCCCCGCCTCTTGTTACCATTAGCCTTAGAAGCACAGTTCGGGACCCCCTACCCGAGATCCACCGGTTTTGACACCGACATCGGCGGCTACTGTCGGTGTCCTGGATTCAGGGGTATCCAGTCCTACCTCCCTGCGGCCCACCACGTGGCTCCATCGATGGCCTGGTATGGCCCAGCTTTGTCATCAACAACACAAGACCCTCGCGAGGGGCCAAGCCTCGTGAGGTGGATGACACCAAGACCCCCGAAGGGATCGGCTTCCTCAGGCTGGCTCCTGAGGGGCGGAGAGTTCTACACAGGTTACCTCATGAGGCTCAGCTGACGTGAGCCATGACAACCACGGCTAGGTGGGCGCTAGGCGGACGCCATGCGGGCGCAGAGCGCAGGTTTCCTCTTCAGTGCAAGGTAGCCAAGCCACAAGTGCGGAGTCCCGAGGAATCAGCCAAAGGTTTCCATTCTAGTGCAACGAGACCAAGACCGCCAGGACGGCAGGACAAAGGTCATCGACGAGCCCACCGCAGCGTCATGACCAGAGGCTTTTCGCAGGCGAAGACTGTCAGGATAGACTGCACTACTTGTCCCCTTTCAAATTCGGCCGTTGTGGAATCCCTTCCCGCTCATATTCGGGAAGAGGACCAAGGCCACTATAAATAGGACTAGCCACCACCATAGAAAGGGGATGGGATCAGAACAAGTAGAACTAGCATACACCACACCAACTCAAGAACACCTCACCTCCTGAGGCTTGTTCATCCACTGTACTAGCTCATCCTCAGCCCTTCGAGGCAATCCACCAAAACGCTGGAGTAGGGTATTACACCATGACGATGGCCCGAACCAGGATAAAACTGTCGTGTCTCTTTGTCCCTTTGAGCTCGTCGGGCTAGGCTTAGGAGGATCCTGAGTAGGCAGGCTGGGTAGGTTGAGGTCTCCTCACGCATCCCAGAGTTTGAACCTCTCAAGGGTTTGCGGATCCCATAATCCGACACAATCTCAAATTTTGAATATGCAAAAACAAAAGAGATCTTGTTTAATTTCTATATATATATATATATATATATATATAGTCACAATACACGTGCATGTTAGCGCAAGATCATTTGGGTGTCACTTTTCGAGTTTTCATTCATTGTGCGAGAAACGGGAAAAAACTTCAAACAGTTTGGCCACAGCATGCGACCAGAGGCGCAGGCCTTGTTGGTATTTTAATTTCAGGAAATGCATATAGAGTCCCGAAAATAACGAAAATCATTGTGCCACTGTGGCGCGCCCTCATGATCGCATGGAAATTTTTTGGTAAAGTTTGGCACAGGTTTGGTGCTCGCACCTTCCATTTACCGGAGCATCTCACAAGACGGACTATAGTTTCCAGAAAGGAGACGCGACACTTCGACTACAAATCATCAGTTACTCTACATCGTTCCACCTCGAAAAAAATCATGGTAAACAATCGCGGATATACCCCTTGGTTTGATTTTCCGGTCCATTTAGGTCGTCTGCTATGTTTAAGTCATTATTTGCACTTACCTTGCATTTTAGTGCATATAAAGTAAAAAACACAACTATGACTACATGTGGATGTTATAGTTAGGCTATACTTAATTAATTAGGGTACTCATATATAGTGGAGAGTGTCATATACTATATCATGCATATATATAGTGTATATATATATATATGATCTATACTAGCTATAGTGTATGATACTACCTTCAATTATAGCGCATAGTATAATACATAGAGTATATATAGTAGCATAGATCATATTGTCAGGACCATGATTCTATATCACACCGATGTAGCATGTAACACCTCATATCACTTTGCGGCCTCACTCACGCTATTCCCATGGGTGTCGCCTTCCCATGCCCGGGACCGTTTGCGCCTTTTGGCACACATATATGGCAATGTCACTAGCATCCATTTGGAAAAGAACCCGGGCTGACATGGCTAGTCATGAACCCAAAGTGGCACTAACTTACGGGGACGGGCATACATGACCCAGCAACGAACGTGTTGGTCATCAGCGAGTGAATCCGGGCTGTACCAGCTGGGCTAGCAGGACTCTGGAGAATCCGGGCTGTAGCAGGCTAACAAGACTTCGGTAGACACGGCATGACATTTCCCCGAAGGGATAGGCACAGGAACGAAGAAGGACACATGCCGGCCAGCCTAAGTGTTCTGGAGAAGTAGCAAGCTACCAGGGCTCAGTGGAAGCACAAGGAGACATTTCTCGGTAAGAGAGGCTACAAAGGATAAACAACTAGATAGTCAGATCCCACACATAGCAATACACATTACACATACGCATAACATGCAAGTATGTGTTGTACAACATGGCATCACAACATAACTCAACAACTCATATAGATAAAGGCTCAGAAGAGCCATCATAGCATTTATTACAAAGAAGGGTCACATGACACAACATTCAGAGCATACAAGCAACAAGCGGAAGCATTACATGTCTGAGTACAGACATCTACAAATGAAAAAGGCTGAAGAGCCTGACTATCTACAACATCCGATCAAGATCGTAGCTGAGGTACAAGCTACTTGTCGAAGTCCGTCAGAACACTAGTAAGACCGAAGTCTCTGCTGCAAAAACTTAAATAAAGCAACATGAGTACAAAGGTACTCAGCAAGACTTACATCAGATCCTATCATACATGCATTTGTATCAAGAGGGTAATGTGGGATTTAGTTGCAGCAAGCCAGCATTGACTCAGTGTCTATCTTGTTCTATGACTACAAAAAACTTCTTTGAGGTGAGATGGCGCACACGAGTCCACTAATCACCACACAATACACTACTATGGATTCGGCCCCGTCTTCCTACAGGAAGGCCATCCTTAGCACTCACACTTGTGTTGAGCATTTTAGAGTATCCACTTTAAGTTGGCTAGGTACCAGGTAAGCATCCAAGAAGTCCATAACCGCGGACCCGGCTATTCGAATAGATTATGTTTACCCTGCAGGGGTGTACTTCTTCAAACACGCTCTCGCCACTTACCGCCATGTACACGTCATGTATCTCGACAACCTTCAAGCGGAAGCCTGGCGAGGGTGTCGGCCACGACCTGACTAACCACACAAGCTTCTAGTACAGGTTTATCGCCTATTCGGGTTCTATCCGCAAGGGAGTCCGACCGAGGTTTCCATCACGGGCCCAAACGATGTGAGCAGGGTTCCCAAGCCCACCAACCGGGTGCCACTTAGTACACCGTGCCATGTGTGCCTAGTCTGTCCCAAGCCCACCCTGTCGGGTGCCACTTGGTAGAAGAATAACACTGCCTACAAGCACCAGAAACTAGCACTACAAGAAATATGTCAACTTATGACCTTATGTCAGTGACCCTCGAAGAATTGGTCATAAATCTATGACCATTTCAGACCAATTGGTCAAAAGCTGTTTGAGGGGCTCCAAACCCTAAGCCATTGCGACCATTTTGGTCAGAAAGATCGTAATTTCCTTACATGAAAATGTCATAAAGCAAACAACGCTAGTCCGTTGCCTTATTTCTAGTTGTTAACGACCAATATAGATGGTCATAACCTTGTAAATTGTGGTGGGTTGCGATGACTAGGCGTCATCTCATGAGTTTTGCCTATGTGTCATGTCCATGTGGCAGTTTTTGCCCTAGGTTGTGAAGCAACCTATATTTCTGTCATGGCCAAAATTCCCAAACAAATCTCATAAATTCTTTGGGTCATATCTTCGTCAAATATGTAAAAATCTTCCTTGCCTAGTTCAAAAATAATTAAAAAATATTCATTTTCCTATTCTGTTCAGAACAACAGTTTGTGAAGGAAGTACCACTTTGGCATGTCCAAATAGCATCCATTTTCTACAGTGCTTTCCTATGCCCAAATAACCATCCTCCACCAAATGCCAGCTCAATCCATTCATTATTTTGAGCCGAGCTTCTACATTCGTATTTATATCCAGTGTGGTGGTTTGCAAAGCAAGTACCACCTAGGCTCCTCCTTTTGAGCTGAAAATTTGTGAAGACGGTCTTCTTAGTAACTGATCATCCTCAGCCAAAACTCACGCCCATTAGCCATGTGCATTTCCCGTACCGCAAATCAAACACTTGGCTGGTTATTCATGTTTGAGCATTGATCGGTCTCCTTGTGAGAATCTTATGTTGTGATTTTCTTCCTAGCACCTACCTGGGGAGTACCCAACCCACTAGACATACCTAGGCCGCCCAAAACACATGGCAACGTCACGGTCACGCGGTGACCACGCGGCGGGCATGCGAGTTTACGCGCTCCAGAGTTGGCGCCCTCGGCCACCGCCCAAACCTAGACGTATCGCCACCAACCATGTATTTATGATTAAATAGGTACTTATGTAAATATAAATGATTTTTGGAAAAAATAAATAGCAAACTATGAGGCAGCTGCAGTTCAAATTTGACCCGCTTCCAGCTGAATCGGCGGAAATTTGTCTTTTTCACGAGAGGTGGATAAAAACTTTTTGCACCCAACCATTTTGTCAATTGTGCATTAAATATGTCCTAGTATTTTATAAAATTTATTTGGTCCAATTTTCCAACAATTATTTGGTAGTTCCTTCACAAAAGACCTCCTTTTGGGCACTCGAAAAATGAAAAATGGTTTTTTCGTCCAAAGAAAATGAAAACTTCCTTAGGCAACATTGTTTGCCATTCCAATATGCACCCTTTTGCACAATATGAGATCATTTGAACAAACTATGCCATGAATGTGGCCATAAGATTGATCATTTGGCTTGAGAGCCATGAATCTTCAGAGATGATAGCTCATTTCTGAGAACACTTTTTTAAAATAATTGCCGTATTACAAGTTTGTTATTTTTCCTAGGAACTTGGTCAAATATAATGACACAATGCGAAGGTTTTCCAATTTTTTGATTTTTTTTGAATTTTTTATGCCTGTTTCAAAATGCGGTCAAAACGGCGGGCTTGACCGTTCATAGCTAGTGGTTGAATCTTGGAATTTTTTTGGTGTTTCTTTGATTAAATAGATACTTATGTACCTAGAAATGATTTTTGGAAAAAATAAATAGCAAACCATGAGGCAACTCCAGTTCAAATTTGACCCGCTTCCAGCTGAATCGGCGGAAATTTGTCTTTTTCACGAGAGGTGGATCAAATTTTTTTACACCCAACCATTTTGTCAATTGTGCATTAAATATGGCCTAGTATTTTATAACAATGATTTGGTCCAATTTTGCAACAATTATTTGGTAGTTCCTTCACAAAAAAACCACCTTTCGGGCACTCGAAAAATGGAAAATGGTTTTTTCGTCCAAAGAAAATGAAAAATTCCTTAGGCAACATTGTTTGCCATTCCAATATGCACTCTTGTGCACAATATGAGATCATTTGAACAAACTATGCCATGAATGTGGCCATAAGATTGATCATTTGGCTTGAAAGCCATTGATCTCCACACATGATAGCTCGTTTCTGAGAACACTTTTTTAAAATAATTGTCGTATTACAAGTTTGTTATTTTTCCTAGGAACCTGGCCACATATGATGACACAATGCGAAGGTTTCCCAATTTTTTAATTTTTGTTTAATTTTTTATGCTTGTTTCAAAATGCGGTCAAAACGGCGGGAATGACCGTTCCTTGCTAGTGGTTGAATCTTGGAATTTTTTTGGTGTTTCTCTGATTGAATAGATACTTATGTACCTAGAAATGATTTTTGGAAAAAATAAATAGCAAACCATGAGGCAGCTCCAGTTCAAATTTGACCCGCTTCCAACTGAATCGGCGGAAATTTGTCTTTTTCACGAGAGGTGGATAAAAACTTTTTACACCCAACCATTTTGTCAATTGTGCATTAAATATGGCCTAGTATTTTATAAAAATGATTTGGTCCAATTTTGCAACAATTATTTGGTAGTTCCTTCACAAAAAAACCTCCTTTTGGGCACTCGAAAAATGAAAAATGGTTTTTTCGTCCAAAGAAAATGAAAAGTTCCTTAGGCAACATTGTTTGCCATTCCAATATGCACCCTTGTGCACAATATGAGATCATTTGAACAAACTATGCCACGAATGTGGCCATAAGATTGATCATTTGGCGTGAAAGCCATGAATCTCCATAGATGATAGCTCATTTCTAAGAACACTTTTTTAAAATAATTGCCGTATTACAAGTTTGTTATTTTTCCTGGGAACTTGGTCACATATAATGACACAATGCGAAGGTTTTCCAATGTTTTGATTTTTTTTGAAGTTTTTATGCCTGTTTCAAAATGCGGTCAAAACGGCGGGCTTGACCGTTCCTAGCTAGTGGTTGAATCTTGGAATTTTTTTGGTGTTTCTCTGATTAAATAGATACTTATGTACCTAGAAATGATTTTTGGAAAAAATAAATAACAAACCATGAGGCAGCTCCAGTTCAAATTTGACCCGCTTCCAACTAAATCGGCGGAAATTTGTCTTTTTTATGAGAGGTGGATCAAAATTTTTTACACCCAACCATTTTGTCAATTGTGCATTAAATATGGCCTAGTATTTTATAAAAATGATTTGGTCCAATTTTGCAACAATTATTTGGTAGTTCCTTCACAAAAAAACCTCCTTTCGGGCACTCGAAAAATGGAAAATGGTTTTTTCGTCCAAAGAAAATGAAAACTTCCTTAGGCAACATTGTTTGCCATTCCAAGATGCATCCTCGTAGATGTATAATCACACAATGCGAAGGTTTTTCATTTCTTTTTGTGGATTTCCTATGCCGATTTCAAAATGTGATCAAATTTGCCCGCATGACCCTTCTTAGTTAGGTGGTTAATAATGCAAAACTATTGGTTTGTCTATGATGAAATAGCTACTTTTGTATCTAAAAATGATTTTTTAGAAAATAAATAGCAAACTATAAGATACTTGTAGTTCAAATTTGACTCGTTTCTTGCCGAATTGGCTGTTTCTCAAAATACCTAGAAAGATAGGAAATGCAATCAAATTGATGATCATCGATGAAAGGTGGTCTAACTTAAGTGAAAATTTTAGTGATGCCATTTTGCAAAATATTTTTGGTAACTGCCTCACAAACCTCCCTTGTTTTTAACACTAAGAAGAGGAAATTTTAAAAGCTCATTTTAGAACCAATCAGGACGCAGCACACGGATCACCCCACTGTATTCGATCTGAGCCGTCCGCCTCCTACTGATCCAACGTCTCTCCCTTCCTCCCTCGACCCCCTCCTTCCTGAGAAACCCTAGGTCAAGCGCTGCCGTCTCCCTCTCCCTGATCTAGACCCCTCCCCCGCCGCCCCTCTCCCTGATCCAGATCCGTCTCTGCCTGCCGCTCTTCTCCCCCAAATCCAGCTCCGCCGCCGAGCACCTCCGCCCCAACGCCAGCGACTCCGCCCACTACCCATCGCCGGACCCCCCGCGACCTTCGCCCTCTACCCCAACGTCGGCGACCCCCACCATCTGCATCTCCCCTCCCCTTCTCTCCAGCAAAATCCGCCGGATCAACTCGACCCACACAAGCCGCGCCCAGATCCGCCGGTAGAGGAGGAGGAGCCTCCTCCCGCCACCACCTTGCCTCCTCCTGCCACGAGTAGAGCAGATCGGGCCGTGTGACAGCGGGCATGGAGGAGGACGCGGCGGCTGCTGCTGCCGCGGCCTACCTTGCCTCCTTCCCCGGCCACCGCCTTGTACCGTATGTCCGAGCAGGTCAGGCGGGCAGGTCAGGCGGTGGCTCCAAGATCCGTCAAGGGCGTGGACCTGGAGCTCCATCTCCATGGCGGCGGTTCCTAGATCCACCCAGGGACTGGACCTAGAGCTCATCTCCATGGCGTTCGCTTCTAGATCCGCTCGGTCTGCATCGCGAGTTGGCTGCATCCCCACGTCTGCTCCCGCTTCTGCTGCTCGTCTAGGTAACGCAATCTGTCGATTAGCTCTTCTCCCCTCGGCTTCCCTTACCTTACCTTACGGTGCAGTGTATTCCCTCCTCACGCAGGTGCACGCACCACCAGCGTTGTTGCTAGCCATGGCCGGACCTCCAAGCAGAGCAGTGACACATTTGGATGGCCCTCCTCGACCTCCGCCATGGCCACCGCGGTGCTTCCGGATCCCCGCCCTTGTCACGCGATGGAGGTTCCAGTCTCGCCCCTCTTCTTCTTTCAATTCGATCTGGATCGTGCGCCGCGGTTCCTCATGCATGCCCGATTTGCTTTTCTTCCTCATGCAGGGTCTACAATGCACCACCTTGATTTGTTGATTCGGTCTAGAGCAGCAGCAGCAGCTCCCTCCTTCCATGTAGATGGAGGGCATGACCAGCACAAGGAGCTCCAAGGAGACAAAGGTATCTGCTCCCTTGCTGTACATCTTTGTGGGTTCTCTGTGATGATGAAACCATTGATTGGATGTCCTGATTAGAGACAATTCATTCATGAGTAAACTTTGATGTTTTACTGTACAGCCTTCAAGGTCAACTGTGCTGCCATCTTGCTTGCGAGAAAATCTTAGTTTGTTTAGGCATATAAACTGGCCTGTGCATTTGGCAGATTAGTAGTGTTTGTACTAACAGATTGAGCACAAACATTATTTGTTAAGAGGGCCCTGCAGTTATATTTTGGCTGCCTTTTGCACCTTCATTTTTGTGTGTTTGAAAATCAATACAGCTAACATGCTTTACTTCTTTAACGTGCAGTGATTGCTAAAAATGACAGGGATGAGATCCACCGCCAAGAATGATGCATAGCTTAACTGCTGTCGTAGTCAATTTCCAACAGTGAATACCTTTCTAGACTCCAACCTTCACAGTTCTTGTTAATTCATCTTGCTAGCAACTGAGTAGCTTTTTTGCATACTTCTGTCAACAGCTCAATGCCACCAAATGTTTTTTTGCCGTTCTTCTCTGTTATACAACATCTGTTATACATCATACAGTGCCGAGCTCCGCGTACACCAACCATTGTACAAACATATCATTGTTGGTACAGCAAGTACTAGTAGTGCTCTGAATATAAGTGTTAGCATGTGTAATTAATAAATGGCAGAAATAACACCTGCTTGGAATCTCCCGGTCCTGGCGCGTACTGCATACTGAAAGTTAAGAACCCCAACTGATTTGTTCTCAATCTAATTGCTTGCTGGTTACTCAGTTTATATATCTGGACAGTGTTGTAATACACTATTGTGTCCCTATGATGTGAAAGTTATGGTCTGAATAGCTTTATATTAGGATTTTCTTGAGTCTCTATGATGTTCTCTCTTAGTATCATGTCATGAGCTGTGAGTCGTGCATATATAACTGAGTTGTATAAGACTAGCAAGTTTTTTTGCCAATTAGCTTTCCGTGTGCATGCTCTTAATTCCCATAGCACTAAGAGAGGACCTTACTGATTCCCATATTACTAATTTCTGTATCAAACATCTATGTGCTAGCTCTGTCAAATATAATCAACTAAAATAATCTTGCTTGGTTAATGAAGTATTGACTTGCATTTGGTTGGTTGTGATTCCAAGCATGTTGTAGTTCTAGACATTTGTAGTACTTGTTACTGCAAGCATGTTGTTTCCTATCACACTGAATTTCCACCTGAATATATGTTAGCATGTTGTAGAAAAGCTAAAATCTGTATAGTGCTCTGTGTGTAATACCAAAGTTGTTCCTGTTATTTACAAACTGCTGTTCTTATACACTGATCCACAACACCTTACATTACACATTTGAAATTAATTAAAATACATCTAAACACAGTACTTCAACACAGATTTATCCTATGATTATACCGAGACATTAGTTTGTTTTTTTGCTTTTGTTTCCCACAGTGCTTCAAGCTTGTTTATTAGCTCGATTTGTTGTTATTCTGTTTAACAGGAGCAGAAGCAGCTCATATGACTCTATTGTTGTTCTTGACCTGCTGTTGCTGCTGTTGTAGGAGGAGCATGCCTAGGAGAAGAGAGGGCTCATTCCACTTCTTCGGAAGAGAAGACGATGAAGCACTTGTCTGGATAATCTGCCTTGTGTTTTGGTTGTACTTTGTACCTAGTTATATTCTATTCTGTAGTAGTCAACACATTCTGGAGCAGAATCCAGTGAAGTTGTAAAACTGTAAGAAATGTGAGAAATATACTTTGTACCTAGTTCTGTTTCATTTGAAATATTTGTCATTTGTGTACTGTGAGAAATGGAAAGTTGATGAGTTCTTTGATAAAAAGCGATGTGGCTCCACTGCGAGGAAAAATCTGACAATTGGGGCCCATCTTAAAACTGGACCACAAAAAACCCTCGAAAATAAAAATGAAATGGACCGCAAATGGCCATGCCTACAAAATAAAAAGGCCAAATTGTTGGGCCAGGCCCATGTAGCTAGAGAAAATTAATAGAGAAAATATACAGTAAAAAGGCCGAATTGTTGGGCTCGGCCCATGTAGAAAATCGAATTGGACCGGGCTGAATCTTGTGCCACATCAGCTTGCCACGCTGGATGCCTACATGGCCTGGGGAGGTTGCTAGTGACCAAAACGCCACAGTAGGAATATTTTGGTCGTAAACGTCTTTGACCATTCCAGAAGAAAGGTCGCTATAGTCAGTTTACGACGGCCAGCTTTTGACCTTCTGTTTTTGGTCACAAAAAGGTCATAAATGAAAATTTGTGACCTTTCAGTGACCAATAGTGGTGGTCATAAGTTGACATATTTCTTGTAGTGTAGTTGCGACTCCTGGACAGAGATCAAGTTGGTTAATAAGTCGAGAGGGCTTGCAGCGCCCAGAGCCCAATGTGTGGTAGTACCTAGTCATTGGACGACATACACAGAACTCAGTGCTTAAGGATGGTTCCAGTGAGACAACCCACAATGTACTCCTACATGGCCTCTCACCGCTACCTTTACCAAATCGTGTTCACACACTTCACTCTCAGCATCAGAACATAGAGCACTGCACTCCAATTCATTCCCAATGAATCAGACCTGACACACTCTAAGAAATAGTAGGCATGGCATGGTAGGAACACAACATGGCTTCAATCAACTCCTACACATGCTAGTAGGTTTTAACTATTTACTGTGGCAATGACAGGTCATGCAAAGGAATGGGTTCAACTACCATAGCACAAAGTAGCAACTGAATCGTTGATGTCCTAATGCAATAACTGGGAGCAGAATCGAGAGAGTAGGGTTGTATCGGAATGAACAAGGGGGTTTGATTGCCTGGTAGATCAACAGGATGGCACTGCTCCTCAGACAGGTACTCTGGAGCACTCTCCGAAGCAGGACCTATCAAGAAGGAACGGGGTCGACAATCAAACACAAGCATATGCAACAATATGATGCATGATCATGGCATGTAGATGTGATGTTGTTTGAGCTAATGCAGTGTGGCACCCCGGCTCAGAGCAACCGGTTTACCATACATTGCCAGCCCAGAGACCTTGTCTTCTGGCAACACACAACATCTTGGTATAGAAAACAACCGCTTTATTGATGCTAGCGGATCAGAGTTTATATTAAAACAGTTGGCGAGGACAAGCGGCACACACGGTGCGGCTGAACAATATGTACATTATTTAGTGAACATAAAGGGCCTCGATCATGACAACTACACGGCAGTGGAACAACGTCATAGCAGAACTCCAAAGCACAGGGACACCGATGTGGACACGATCTAGACTCGGACATCACTCCTTTCCAACGGGACTTTCCTGAAATCTGGCATGACACGCCATATCAGTACATTGAATGTACTTGCAAGCTCACAACAAGCATAATCATAATGACAAACAATATCATGACAATTAACCAATTTATAACAATGCAACAATATATCCAACATGCTGTGACCATGCTCTTGTGATAAACGTCCCTCGGACTGATCGTTCCTGGATCACAAACGTGCCAACCCAGAGACATATCGTGATCCTTCCGACGATCACAACCACGACCAATAATTGGCCTCAACCCATTATCCTTACAGCGATCACAACCACGACCAATAATTGGCCCGTGATCCTTATGACGATCACAACCACGACCAATATTTGGCCCCTGATCCTTACGGTGATCACAACCACGACCAACATCTGGTCCAAATCAACACGATGGCCTTTCCGCCACCAACACAATGCAAACTTCATACTTAGTGTGCAAAATTCATTAAACGTTGACCCATGGTGTGACCTACTTTCGAGCGTGTCCTTAACCGTGGACTCGGCTATCGATAGATTAATACACTCTGCAGAGGTAGCGCACTGGACCCACACCACGGAACCCATGGACACGCACTCCCATTCGGGTGGACCAACGGCATTCCAGCGAAACCCCTCCATTGCTATGACATTCTCCCGGCCACTCCGACTCACTCCCCATCGGGCTAGTCCTGGGTGGCCTCGTGTCTACCAAAGACACAACAACCACCGTCGTGGCCAAACGATCTCACACAGGGACCCGGTACCAAAAACTAAACAACGGCCAGACAAGGTTATGCCTGCTTACCAGGCCAGGGTACAACATGCCCATAACCTTCCCTAGTTGGAGGCATCGACCAGAGGCATGAAAATGAAACGAATAAAGGCCGTCCCATACCATCAAATGTGGTTGCACTGGGAAAGACTCGATTCAGCGGCACCATGACCCGGTCAACAACATATTCAAGGTGAGTTATTATCAGGTTCAACTTAAAGTGAAAATAACCGGCGTCATAATGCCATGACATGCATCACCAACATATGCATCACATATCAACGGAAATAACTAAGTCAACTATGCTCACACCGAGCATCAACAACTCAAGATACTTCTCTGGTTAAGATCAAGCCTCACTTCAACCAGAATCTTTTCTAGCAAATTTATCATTTTTACTCATGCAAGAAAGTAATTCCACTAATTACTCATATCCATAGCCATAATATTCTTTCATCACCCAAAAACAAAATCCGTGCTAGTTTACCAACTAAGTTCACTTCAAACTTTTTGTAAATCAAGCATATTACTTTAACAAGAATTTAACAGAATATAATTAACATATTAATAATTTAAATGCATGGATAATCATTTTTTCAAGTAGAAAATCACAAATATTGTAGTGGCACTATGAAAATGTTGCTGTGGCTTGCCTTAGTGCAGATGAGGTTCACAATCCTCCTGGTGATCCTCAAGACAAGCCGGACCTTCTGAAAATATTTAAAAACACAAAAAGAAATCATCAAGAAACCTTCTGAAATTCACCAGAAAATCTAGACAGCAGGGAAAATCACATCTTTGGTGAGCTGCTAGATTTTTGGACAAAGAACACAATGTAAAAAGAATGAATGCATTTGGACTTATGGTTAAAAAGTTTTGGCCGTTTAAAGTTCTCTGGATTGAAATGAAATTTGAATTAAAAATAAACAGACTCGGGGGGTGATGTCGAAGGCGTAAAATCATAGGGCGCCACCACTCATACCGCTTCGCATGTGTATAGAGTGGCTGACTAGCGGGCCCTGCTAGTCAGGTGAGGTGGAGGAGAAGAGGGAAACAGAGAGCGGCGAGGCTTCACCGGAGCGCACGCTGGCGGCAAGGGCTCTTGGGCCAAAACGAGAGGGAGGGATCGAGAGAGGAGACGGAGGCGCACCTGCCCATACCGTAGAGTGGCTAGGGGTGGTCAGATGGTGCCGGAAATAGCCTCTCTAGCGGAGGCAGAGAGCAGTGGTTGCCAGAGACGAAGACGATGGTGACTAGGGGTGACTCCAGTGGCTCCAACCGGGCGGAACGGCACCATCAGAGAGTGGCGGAGGCCCTGGAAGGGTTGCCCTGGCCTGGGAAGGGCTGGAGCTGCGGGGACGACCCGAGGGGATCACCGGCGAGCTCGAACTCGGGGACGGCGGCCTGCGGCCTGCCCGGCCGGGCTACGACAATCTACTTGCTTGTGGGGTGTGTGGGAGTGGAGTGGGGTTGCTCGAGGAGGCTGGGGGTGGCCGTATTTATAGGTGAATGGCAAGGGGGGTTCGGGCTCCGCCGTTGGACACCTGGCCCCGGCACCCGGCAATTAACGGCGTTAGTGAGAGAGGGGGAAGAAGACGTAGCTCACGCGGGGACTGTTTGTGAACGGAGACGAGCACATGGGCGAGAGGAAGACGACGAGCACAGTGCGCCACAAAGTGTTGCGTTGGCCGGACCATGACCGTGCCCGCTGCGGCGAACTCTGGCGTCGGCGAGTTCCAGGGCGGAGTTAAGTGAGTAGAGACGATGATGGTGGCATGGTTTGGCACGCTCGGGTAGGCGGGGCAGTGAGCACGCACGCAACAGAGCGCTCGGCGGCACTCAGAGCGCGTGTTTTGCATGCCAGCACGCCTGGGCAAACACGGTCACCGCGTGAACTATGACCTCAGGCCGACCTAATCCCAACTTCATGTCTGGCGTGTAGTCCATGGTAGTTTTGACTGTTACCACACGTGGGTTGGGTTCCAAGTGCAGTAGAAATGAGTTTACACTCCAGGTAAGTTTCTGGACAATAACTTTGAAGGCTTACTATCGTCAAACTACTGGGAGTTGAGGGCTGAGCTTTGGAGGCTAGCCAACGTTTACTAAGGTGAAGATGCACAAGAAAAAGCAGCTACAATGGAGAACGTAAAATGGAAGTTGTTGTAGAAACTACCATTTCTGTCCAGAAACTTAAATATTTTCTGTAGCCAAAATATTCCAAAAAGAGATGAAATATTTTTGCTTAGAAAGGTGCCCTAGGGTTCAAAGAATAATTGGGATTTTTCTTAGGATTTTATGGGCAAGGAAAATTGGGGTTGCTTCGGAGCACATTGAGCTAGCTACGGTTTAGGAGGGGAAAACGAATATTTTTCATTTAAGAAAAATATTCCAAATGATATTATGAGATGAACCAGAGATGGAGTGATGGTTTGGGAGGGAGATGAAGCACTTGGGTGAAAGTCAAGGGGTACCCAAGTGGTTAAGTCCAAATGAAAGGATTCAAAAACTCCAAATTCAAATTAAAACCAACTGGAAATCAGGCAAAGAAGAGGGGGCAAAAACCAGGCTGTCACATGCAGCTAGCATTCATTTGGTTGAAGTTCATTTGAACCAAGAATTCAAATGCAACTCCAAGTTAAGTCTTTATAAATGCCATTTACATGTTTTCACTTATACAGTAGGTATAAGTTGGTTTGTCATTCATGAAACTGGCACAGATGGATAGATTGATTTTTTCTGATAATTTTTCATATATAATTTACTTCAATCTGAGCTACGGTTGAATTTCTATGAATTTTATAGTTTATAACAATTTTTGGATTTTCCTGATTTATTTTAAAACCAGAAAATGAATAACCATGTAAGCATTGCGTCATGCCTGCGTCAATAGGTCAACGGCGCTGACCTGGTTAAACCTAACGTGTGGGGTCCACATGTCAGTGACACGGGGTTAAACAGGGGGGTTAGTTTATCCTAATTGCGGGGTTAGTGGCGCTGGGCCCACTGGTTAGTATCAGGGGTTAGGTTAGGTGGTGATTAGCTTAAGCTAACCATCTTATGGGCCGGACCCACGTGGAAGGGCTCAGGAGACGGGGCTCATCGCCGGCGACCACTGGCCACGGCGGAGTCCCCGCTGGAGGCCACGGGGAGCGGCGGCTGGGGGCACCAGGAGGTCGCTCGTGCTGCCGCGCATCCAGGGGAGCCGACGAGAGGCTGCGGCGGCGTCGGAGCTCACTAGAGCGGAGCTCGCGGCGGCGGCCGGAGCTCGCCAGAGCAGAACTCATGGCGGCGGCCGGAGCTCGCCAGAGCGGAGCTCGCGGCAGCGGCCGAAGCTCGGGTTCGAGCGGCTCCAGGGCTACAGAGCACGGGGAGGCAGGGGATAAGGGGGAACCGATGCAGGGGCTCACGGCAGATTCAGAGGCATCGTCGGAGAGCTCGGGGGTGGGCTGGTGTGGCCGGAGGGTCCCCGTCGATCTCGGGTGGCCGGAGATGAAGACGATGCCGCCGAGGACGAAGCGGAGCTCGCCCGGGTTGCTTGGCTCAGTGAGGAGTGAGAGGGGGTCGCGGTGGAGCTGTGGAGCGCATCGGGGAGGTGCAGCTGGGGCCGAGGCCATGGTGGCCGTGGACGGCGGCGACGGCCATCTCGGCCGTGAGAGAGAGAGAGCGAGGGGGAAGAGGGAATGGACATGGGAGAGACCGAGAGAGGCTTGGGGGGTGCGTGGCGACGTCTGGTGTGAGGAGAAGGCCTGGAGAGGCCAGGCAGGCAGCCGCGTGCAGGCACGCACGACGTCGGGCACCGATTTCCCTCTACCTACTGGCAAGAGGAGGAAGACAGCTATGCCCCTGGTGGGCTGGGTCAGAACAGGAACGAGCCGGCCAGAGGCGCAAGGTAAGTTTTCTTGTTCTATTTTGTTTCTGATTTTTATTTTTCTGACATTTGTTTGATTTTAAAAAAATACTAAACCATTTTATTTCCTTATGCCAATTTTTTTAGGAGCTAGTGGTATTTTTTCAGAGCTCCTCAACAACTAGCATAATTTTTGGATAATATTATATATATAACAATATATATCCAAATCAAATAATTACTGCATTAATTCCAAATGCCCAAAATAAATACTTATGAGCTTCTAAAAATATTGGTTTGTTTTTTATCTCTGTCCAATATTTTCAGAGAGCAACATGAACATTTTCTTGGACCTTTTGGGGCAATTTTTATCCGGGTCATTTCCAGAAATGATTCTGAGGGTTTCACAAATCCCCATTTCAAATTTAAATGGAATTTAAACATGATGCACACATGACTAGCTAGCCCTGAGCATACCAGAACTAGGGATGTGACAACTCGCCCCCACTTGAAAGAATCTCGTCCCGAGATTCAGCGGTCAGCGGAAAGAAAGTGGGGTACTCCAGTCGAAGACGATATTCTCGCTCCCAGGTAGCTTCTCTCTCGGAATGATGAGACCATTGAGCCTTGAGAAACTTGATGTTCTGACGTTGGGTGACACGCTGTGCTTGATCAAGAATGCGAATCGGGTACTCTCGGTAAGTGAGGTTATCTTGGAGATCAAGCATTTCGTGGTCCACTCCGCGGATGGGATCCGAGAAGCAACGCCTGAGCTGAGAGACGTGGAAGACATCATGCACTCTAGAAAGATGTGGGGGTAGTTCCAACTAGTAGGCAACCTATCCTCATTTAGCGAGAATGCGAAAAGGACCAATGTAACAAGGAGCCAATTTGCCCTTGATACAAAATCGATGGGTACCCTTCAAAGGAGTAACCCGAAGGTAAGCTTTGTCGCCAACTTCATAAGTCATGTCCTTATGATGACAATCATACTGGCTCTTTTGATGAGCCTGGGCTGTTTTAAAATTCTCACGAATGACGCGAACTTGCTCTTCTGCCTCCTGGATCATATCCGGTCCAAAGAATTGTCTTTCACCGGTTTCTGACTAGTTTAACGGTGTTCGGCATCTTCGTCCATAGAGAATCTCAAAAGGAGCTTTCTTGAGACTGGATTGATAGCTATTGTTATAAGCAAAGTCGGCAAAAGGAAGACATTTCTCCCAATCCATACCAAATGAGATAATGCAAGCTCTAAGCATGTCTTCAAGAATTTGGTTGACCCTTTCCACCTGACCACTCGACTGAGGGTGGAAAGCGGTACTGAAAGAAAGATGGGTTCCCATGGCAGTTTGGAAACTCTCCCAGAAATGAGAAGTGAAAAGACTACCACGGTTTGAATTGATCTCTAGTGGAACACCATGAAGTGACACTATTCGAGAAATATATAAGTCAGCGAGCTGACTAGCAGTGCTACTCTCTCGAACAGGTAGGAAGTGCGCCACTTTGGAAAGACGATCAATGACTATGAAGATAGCATTATTCCCTTTCTTGGTCCTGGGAAAGCCTGTGATGAAATCCATACCAAATTTATCCCATTTCCACTCAGGAATAACTAAAGGCTGAAGGGTGCCAACAGGTCTCTGATTCTCTGCGTTAACACGACGACAAACGTCACAGTTAGCAATAAACTGAGCAATTTCTCTCTTCATCCTAGTCCACCAGAACCTCTAGCGTAGGTCCTGATACATCTTAGTACTACTGGGATGAATTGTGAGAGGAGATTCATGCGCCTCCTTAGGAATCAATTGTCGCAGATGTTGATTCTTGAGAACCACCAAGCGGTTCTCAAAGAAAACAACACCTTGATCATCCATAGAAAAACATCCACCAACTCCATTTTTAATGTTTCTCTTGATCCTGGAAATTCCTGTGTCCTGCTTTTGAGCAGCGATAATCCGATCCTCAGGATCAGGTTTCGCCACCAAGGTAGAAAGGAATCCGTGAGGAGCAATGTGAAGGTTAAGCTTACAGAATTTCTCATGGAGAAGTGGTTGGCCCTGCTGCAACATGAGATTGTTGCAATAGGATTTACGACTTAATGCATCATCCATGACATTGGCCTTGCCTGGGGTGTAGGTAATCCCTAGATCATAATCTGAGATCAAGTCCAACCAACGTCTTTGCCTAAGGTTCAAATCTGGTTGGGTGAAGATATACATGAGACTCTGGTGATCGATGTAGATCTCGCAACGTTTAACAAGAAGGTAATGTCGCCAGGTCTTGAGTGCATAGACTACAGCTGCAAGCTCTAGATCATGTGTAGGATAATTCTCCTCATGTGGATGCAACTGTTGAGATGCATAGGCAATCACTTGACGATCCTGCATAAGAACGCAACCTAGTCCCTGTCGTGAGGCATCGCAATAGATAACAAAGTCCTTTGTGAAATCGAGTGGCACAAGTATGGGAGCAGAAGTCGGGCGTCTTTTTAGTTCCTGAAAACTATATTCACACTGTGGGGACCACCCAAACTTTTTATCTTTCTTGAGAAGTTCCGTGAGGGGTTGGCCACTTTGGAGAAGTTTTCAACAAAGCGGCAACAATAACTGGCTAGACCAAGGAAACTCGTAACTTGTTTAACAGTTTCAGGTGGAGTCCAATCAAGAACAGCCTTAACTCTCTCGGGATTGATAGCAATGCCCTTACTAGAGATCACGTGGCCTAGGTAGGTGGCAACCAAAATTCACACTTGGAGAACTTGGCATAAAGGCGGTGCTCTCTGAGTTTTTCTAACACAAGTCTAAGATGTTCGGCCTGCTCTTCCTCGTTCTTCGAGTAAATAAGAATATCATCGAGATAAACTACGATGAACTTATCTAAGTACTCCTTGAAGATCGAGTTCATCAAATGGGAGAAAGTTGCTGGAGCGTTGGTTAGACCAAAGGACATGACGGTGTACTCGTACTGACCATAACGAGTGACAAAGGACGTCTTGGGGATGTCCCCGTTTCTGATCTTGATTTGGTGGTAGCCTAACCTCAAATCCATCTTAGAAAAGACTGAGGATCCAGTGAGCTGATCATACAGGTCGTTGATCCTGGGGAGCGGATATTTGTTCTTTATCGTGACCAAATTAACGGGACGATAAACAACCATCCGGTCCGTACCATCCTTCTTCTTGACGAAGAGGACGGGGCAAGCCCAAGGAGAAGAACTAGGACGGATGAAACCCTTTTGCAAGGACTTATCAAGTTGTTCCTTAAGCTCGGCTAGTTCTAAGAGTGCCATTTTGTAATGTCTCCTAGAGATTGGAGCGATTTCTGGGATAAGATGTATGACAAACTCTACATCTCGGTTAGGTGGAACACCTGGCAGTTCGTCTGGAAAGACACCGGAAAGTCACAGACTACCGGGATATCTTCAAGGTCTGGAAGAGGGTTGGCATTAAGAGAATAGAGCCAACTCAAGTGGAGACAGTGAATATCTTGCCAGATGGGTGTGTAAGCTGAACGGACCTGGTGTAACAATCAATCTTGGCATAATGAGCTTTCATCCAGTCCATACCCAAGATGATGTTAATATCTGTAGACTTGAGGGCTATAAGTGATGCAAGGAATACAAGTCTGTCTACAAGGATTTCATTACCATGGCTTACACTAGAAGTTTGCCATTTGGATCCAGGAGTTTGAATGACTAGTGGAATGGGCATATCACAAAATGACATTATGCGCAAGTTAGCATAGCTTTCAGAAATGAAGGAATGAGATGCTCCAGTATCGAATAGAACTGACGCTGGATGACAATTGACAAGGAGTGTACCAAGACCGACATCTGGATCATCATGAGCGTCTTTAGATGAGACGTGATGCACAGGTCCATGTTTAGTGCAAGCTGGCTTGGCACTGATCGTCTTGCTTGATGGCTTGACACAGCCAACAGACTTCTCAAGCTGGGGTGGAGCATAACTAGTCTGAGAGCAGTCACGTGCATAGTGTCATGGCTTCCCGCATGTGAAGTAAGTCCCTGAAGTTGGACGTGGACCCGCACTGACAAGCGGTCTACTAGTAGGCCTGGGTGGAACATACGACTGGGCTGGGGGAGGCACCACATAAGATGGCCTCGGTGAATATCCGAAAGGAAGAGCGGAGTTCGGAACCCAAATCCGGCGCTTCTGAGAACTAGAACTGGAGGAAGATCCCAAATCACGGGTGTGCTTATGAGACTCCTCGTAAGTGAGTTGAGTTGTCTCTGCATTAATGGCCTTGTTCGCAAGACCTTGGAATGTATCACAATGATGCAGGTGGAGATCACGACACAACTTGGGGTTGAGACCCTCCGGAACCTATCCTGCTTCTTAGCGTCCATGGACATCTCTTCTGTGGCATAGCGGGCGAGGTTCTCAAACTCTCTACTGTAAGCATCAACAACCATCTTACTCTGGGTGAAACTACAGAACTCTTCTCTCTTGCGATTGATGAGGACCTGAGGAATGTGATGCTCGCGAAAAGCCTCAGTGAAATCTCTCCAGGTAGGAATCTGGCCAGCTGGAAGCAAAGCCTCAAAGTTCTGCCACCAAAGACTAGTAGGACCTTCCAGGTGATATGTGGCATAGGTGACCTTGTCATCTTCAGCTACGTTCGTGGAACGCAGCTTATGAGTGATGCTACGGAGCTAGTCATCTGCATCGAGTGGCTCAATAGAATGATGAAAGGTGGGTGGGTGCAAGCGAATGAAGTCATGAATGGTTGCAGACCCTTTGAACTGATGTGCGGTGTTCTCCTCGATACGTGCCAACAAGCGGTTATACTCATGCTTGTTTCTCTCCATCTCTAACATGAACTCTGCCAAGGAAGGCTGGTCGGGAGGATCCTCATCCCTACCATCTCCGTGGTTCTGGCTACGAGCAGCAGAACTTCGCTTAACTGATGACATCCTGAGAAATGAAACCAAGGACGAAATCAGCATCAACTATAGGTTGTAGAATGTAGGACAAGGAAATTAGTATCTTTTGAACTCCTAGGGAAATTCCGGCAGCATAATGGCAGAAGAATGCTCAAAATGGGACAACCTGCTAAAATGGGACAGTACAACAACTCAACATCACCACTCAAGGTTCTGAGATCATACTAAACAGGCTACACCGGAAATACTCGAAAATGGAATATGACTCTGATCAACCAATCCTATGGGACTACGGAGTAGTAGCACGTGATCCTGATAGACGGAAAATAAGCCTAGTTCCTTAACCCCGTAGGAAAGATAGGATGACTCGGATCAGAAGGCCATGAGGTATAAGGAGTAAAAAGAGCCTTACGTTCCTTCCCACAATCAATTCCCTTACATAACTAGAGAATTTCTAGACTCAACTTCGACCAGTTTGGCATGGTAATCCTACAGGTAGTCAGGCTCTGATACCAAAGCTGTCAGGACCCCAATTCTATGTCACACCGATCTAGCATGTAACACCTCATATCACTTTGCGGCCTCACGCACGGTATTCCCACAGGTGTCGCCTTACCATGCCCGAGACCGTTTGCGCCTTTTGGCACTAGTATATGACAGTGTCGCTAGCATCCATATGACAAAGAACAAGGGCTGACATGGCTAGTCGTGAACCCAAAGTGGCACTAACTTACAGGGACATGCATACATGACCGAGCAACGAACGTGTCGGTCATCAGCAAGTGAATCCGGGCTGTAGCAGCTGGGCTAGCAGGACTCCGGAGAAACCAGGCTGTAGCAGGCTAACAGGACTCCGGTAGACACCGCGTGACATTTCCCCGAAGGGACAGACACAGGAACGAAGAAGGACACGTGCCAGCCAGCCTAAGTGTTCCGGAGCAGTAGCAAGCTACCAGGGCTCAGTGGAAGCACTAGGAGACATTTCCCGATAAGAGAGGCTACTAAGGATAAACAACTAGATAGTCAGATCCCACACATAGCAATACACATTACACGTACACATAACATGCAAGTATGTGCTGTACAACATGGCATCACAACATAACTCAACAACACATATAGATAAAGGCACAGAAGAGCCATCATAGCATTTATTACAAACAAGGGTCACATGACCTAACATTCAGAGCATACAAGCAACAAGCGGAAGCAATACATGTCTGAGTACAGACATCTACAAATGAAAAAAGCTGAAGAGCCTGACTATCTACAACATCCGATCAAGATCGTAGCTGAGGTACAAGCTACTTGTCGAAGTCCACGAGAACACTAGGAAGACCGAAGTCTCCGCTGCAAAAACATAAATAAAGCAACATGAGTACAAAGGTACTCAGCAGGACTTACATCAGATCCTATCATATATGCATTTGTATCAAGAGGGTAATGTGGGTTTAGTTGTAGCAAGCCAGCTTTGACTCAGTGGCTATCCTATTCTACGACTACGAGAAACTTCTTTCAGGTGAGATGGAGCACACGAGTCCACTAATCACCACACAATACACTACTATGTATTCATCCCCGTCTTCCTACGAGAAGGCCATCCATAGCACTCACACTTGTCTTGAGCATTTTAGAGTATCCACTTCAAGTTGTCTATGTACCACGTAAGCATCCAAGAAGTCCATAACCACGGACCCGGCTATTCGAATAGATCATGTTAACCCTGCAGGGGTGTACTTCGTCACACATGCCCTCACCATTTACTGCCATGTACACGTCATGTATCTCAGCAACCTTCAATCGTAAGCCTGGCGAGGGTGTCGGCCACGACCTAACTAACCACACAAGCCTCTAGTCCAGGTTTATCGCCTATTCGGGTTCTATCCGCAAGGGAGTCTGGCCGAGGTTTCCATCACGGCCCCAAACGATGTGAGCAGGGTTCCCAAGCCCACCAACCGGGTGCCACTTAGTACACTGTGCCACGTGTGCCTAGTCTGTCCCAAGCCCACCCTGTCGTGTGCCACTTTGTAGAAGAATAACACTGCCTACAAGCACCAGAAACTAGTTGCGACTCCTGGACAGAGATCAAGTTGGTTAATAAGTCGAGAGGGCTTGGAGCGCCCGGAGCCCAATGTATGGTAGTAGCTAGTCATTGGACGACATACACAGAACTCAGTGCTTAAGGACGGTTCCAGTGAGACAAACCACCATGTACTCCTACATGGACTCTCACTCCTACATTTACCAAATCGTGTTCACACACTTCACTCTCAGCATCAGAACATAGAGCACTGCACTCCAATTCATTCCCAATGAATCAGACCTGACACACTCTAAGAAATAGCAGGCTTGGCATGGTAGGAACACAACATGGCTTCAATCAACTCCTACACATGCTAGTGGGTTTCAACTATTTACTGTGGCAATGACAGGTCATGCAGAGGAATGGGTTCAACTACCGTAGCACAAAGTAGCAATTGAATCGTTGTTCTCCTAATGCAATAACTAAGAGCAGAAGCGAGAGAGTAGGATTGTATCGGAATGAACAAGGAGGTTTGCTTGCCTGGTAGATCAATAGGGTGGCACTGCTCCACAGACAGGTACTCTGGAGCAGTCTCCGAAGCAGGACCTATCGAGAAGGAACGATGTCGACAATCAAACACAAGGATATGCAACAATATGATGCATGATCACGGCATGTAGATGTGATGCTGTTTGAGGTAATGCAGCTAGCATTCATTTGGTTGAAGTTCATTTGAACCAAGAATTCAAATGCAACTCCAAGTTAAGTCTTTATAAATGCCATTTACATGTTTTCACTTATAAAATAGCTATAAGTTGGGTTGTCATGTATGAAACTGGTACATATGGATAGATTGATTTTTTCTGATAATTTTTCATATATAATTTATTTCAATCTGAGCTACGGTTGAATTTCTATGAATTTTTGAAGTTTATAACAATTTCTGGATTTTCCCGATTTATTTTAAAACCAGAAAATGAATAACTGCGTTAGCATTGCGTCATGCATGCGCCAGCAGGTCAACAACGCTGACCTGGTCAAACCTGACGTGTGGGGTCCACACGTCTGTGACACAGGGTTAAACAAGGGGGTTAGTTTATCCTAATTGCGGGGTTAGTGGCGCTGGGCCCACTAGTCAGTATCAGGGTTTAGGTTAGGTGGTGATTAGCTTAATCTAATCACCTAACGGGCCGGACCCACGTGGCAGGGCTCAGGCAACAGGGCTTGTCGCCGGCGACCACTGGCCATGGCGGAGTCCCCGCTGGAGGCCACGGGAGCGGCGGCTGGGGGCACCAGGAGGTCGCCCTCGCTCCCACGCATCCAGGGGAGCCGGCGAGAGGCTGCAGGGGCGCCAGAGCTCGCCGGAGCGGAGCTCGTGGCGGCGGACGAAGCTTGGGCTCGAGCAGCTGCGGGGCTACAAAGCACGGGGAGGCAAGGGAGAAGGGGGAACCGATGCAGGGGTTCACAGCGGATTCGAGGGCGTCCTCGGAGAGCTCAGGGGAGGGCTGGTGCGGCCGGAGGGTCCCCGTCGATCTCGGGCGGCCGGGGACGAAGACGACGATGCTGAGGACGAAGTGGAGCTTGCCCGGGTTGGTTGGCTCGGTGAGGAGGGAGAGGGGGTCGCGGCGGAGCTATGGAACGCGCCGGGGAGGTGCGGTAGTGGCCGAGGCCACGGTGGCTGTGGACGGCGGCGACAGCGATCTCGGCCGCAAGAGAGAAAGCGATGGGGAAGAGGAAATGGGCATGGGAGAGAGCGAGAGAGGCTTGGGGGGTGCGTGGCAACGTCTGGCATGAGGAGAAGGCCTGGAGAGGCCAGGCAGGCAGCTGCGTGCCGGCGCGCACGGCGTCGGGCACCGCTTCCCCTCTGCCTACTGGCAAGAGGAGGAAGATGGCTATGCCCTTGGTGGGCTGGGCCAGAACAGGAACGGGTCGGCCAGAGGCGCAAGGTAAGTTTTCCTATTTTATTTTGTTTCTGTTTTTTCTGACATTTGTTTGATTTAATAAAAATACTAAACCATTTTATTTCCTTATGCCAATTTTTTGGGAGCTAGTGGTATTATTCCAGAGCTCCTTAACAACTAGCATAATTTTTGGACAATATTTTATATATCCAAAGCAAATAATTACTGCATTAATTCCAAATGCCCAAAATAAATACTTATGAGCTCCTAAAAATATTGGTTTGATTTTTATCTCTATCCAACATTTTCAGAGAGCAACATGAACATTTTCTTGGACCTTTTGGAGTAATTTTTATCTGGGTCATTTCCAGAAATGATTCTGAGCATTTCACAAATCCCCATTTCAAATTTAAATGGAATTTAAACATGATGCACACATGACTAGCTAGCCTTGAGCATACTAGAACTAGGGATGTGACACATATTTAGTGCCATTCATGACACAAATTAGAATCGCATTTAACATGATACGATGTCTACCTATATGTTACTCTAACGTTCTAACCCTCACTATATTTAATTCTTTGCCACATCAGCATACTTGCTATTTTTCGGAGTGCGTGGTATCGTCGGCTATGATATATACCACCACTATGGCCAGCCTTTGTATAGTAGGGAAGTATGATATATACTATAGTATCATGCATATGATACTATATAGTGTATGATACTACGTATGTACCTTCTTATAGTACATATATATAGTATCATAGAGCTAGTATATATATATACCATATATGACCATATTTATGGTCATGTGCATGACACAAAGTAGTATAACATTTATATTATATATGTTACAGTATTTATGTTACTGCTTCTTTGCCACACATCATCATATTTGCTATTCTCAAGTGCATGATACCGGCTATGATACCACCACTATGGCCACCCTAAGGTTGGTCGTAATGGGAGTATCAAGCGGTATCATATGCATGCCAACTAGACTTTTTGGATGATGTGGCACACAATTAAATGAGGAAAGAGAGGGTGTGGGTTGGGTATCATATCATGATATACTGTATCACATATTAAATGTTGTACTACTTTCTGTCGTGCATGGCAATTAATAAGGCAACCTAAGACACTAAGACTAGCCATAATGGGTAGTAACATAGAGTAGTAACATGCCCATGTTACTACTCTATGTTAGTACCTCTATAGTGGGGAGTAACATATGTGCGGTAACATGCGCAACACTTCATTTATTAAGCTATAGACTCATCTTGCCTTGATATGTGTGATGTTACTCATACTATTAGTAACTAGGTATGTTACCACATGCCTCTCTTTCTTCGTTTATTGCCTACCACATCATCCATTTTATCTAGATATGTGTGATGTTACTACCTATGTTATTCCCACTGTGGGTAGTCTAACTTATGATATTATGCAAGAATTACAGAGGTAGCTAGCTAGTATCGATCATATATATACTAGTATCATGCATGACACATAGTATCATATATAGCATTTATTATGACACACGGTTTCATGATATGATACTTAACCCTCTCTTTCTTCATTTAATTCTATGACAGCTCATCAAAATTGCCTAGTTGGCATGATACTAGCTATGATATCCCATTATGACCAGCCTAGCAAAGAAGGTGTACAGATCATTTATGTGTCGCTTTGCGAGTTTTCATTCGTTTGTTTGAGAAGCGGGGAGAAGTTTCAAACATTTCGGCTGCGAGGTGCGGCCACTAGCATAGGCCTAGTTGGTATTTTAATTACAGGAAATTCAGATGGAGTCCGGACATCATCAAAATCGATGTGTGCCAGTGGCGTGCTATCACGACCCCGTGGAAAAAAATGGAAAAGTTTGGCACGAGTTTTAACGATTGTTCCTTCCAAACTGGAGCATCTCACATGAAGGATCATGGTTTCCCAAAGGAGACGTGTCAATTCAAACTCCTGTGGCCAGTGACTTCATTGTTTGGCCTCATAAATATTTCCACGGTACGCAATCACCATTATACCACGGGTTTTATTTTCTGGCGCATTTTGGGTATCGTTAGCTATATTTAAGACATTTTTTGAGTTTAACGTGCATTTCATGCATAAAAATAATATTACAACTGGAACTGCATGTGATGTCGAAAGGGATGAGGATCGCCATTTGATCTGGGAGCATCCAACGGTGCAGACGTACGATCCGTGGGGTTTGGATTCTGGCCAATCAGAACACACGACTCAGATCGTGGGTGGGGTTTTGTCGGCACACGACTTTCATCAACGAACCGTGTGCTATTCGCAATCCAGATTGCATACATATTTTTTTCTCACACATACTATAGTAAGATCAATTGAGTGTGCTACCTCTATGATATAATAATAATAACAACAAAAAACAGTTCATATTCATTGCCTGAGCTGACATCATATCAGGGTCAACATATTAACGGTTCTTACATCAACAGAAAACCGGGCATAACTCACAGATTCAGTACACGCGACAGTTCTAAATTGAACGAATTAAGTTGCAGGGTAGGCATAAAGACTAGTCTTACTTTAGAATTTCGGGATCCGGCAACCCTTGAGAGGTTCGAACTCTGGGTGCGTGCGAAGATCTCAACCTGCCCAGCCTGGCTACTCGCGATCCTCCCTAGCCTAGCACGTAGAGCTCGTAGAGACACAAACACATAGAGATTTATACTGGTTCGGGCCACCGTTGTGGTGTAATACCCTAATCCAGTGTGGTGTGGTGGATTGCCTCGAGGGGCTATGGATGAACTAGTACAAAGGATGAACAAGCCTCAGGAGGTGAGGTGTTCTTGAGCTAGTGTGATGCTCGGGGTGGAATCGATCTCACCCCACTACGGTGGGGGCTAAGTCCTATATATAGTGGCCTTGGTCCTCTTCCCAAATATGAGCGGGAAAGGATTCCACAACGACGAGATTTGAAAGGGGACAAGTAGTACAGTCTATCCTGACAAAAGTAGTCTTCGCCTGCGAAAAGCCTCTAGTCGTGACGCTGCGGTGGGCTCGGTGATGACCTCTGTCGTGTCGTCCTGGCGGTCTTGGTCTTGTTGCACCAGAATGTAAACCTTTGGCTGATTCCTCGGGACTCCGCGCTAGTGGCTTGCCTCACTTGCACAGAAGAGGAAACCTGCGCTCTGCACCCGCCTGGTCTTAGTCGTCATGGCTCACATCAGCTGAGGCTCATGAGGTAGCTGCATAGAACTCTCCGCCCCTCAGGAGCCCTCCTAAGGAGGCCAACTCCTTCGGGGGTCTTGGCATCGTTAGCCTCGCGAGGCTTGGCCCCTCGCGAGGGTCTCACTGTGTTGGTGTTGAAGCTGAGCCATATCAGGCCGTGATGGAGCCATGTGGTGGGCCGTAGGAAGGCAGGACTGGATACCCCCAAGTCCAGGACGCCAACAGTAGCCCCCGGGCCCAAGGCGCGCTCGGACTTGGCTTCTAGGCGAAGCCAAAGGGCAAGGGCGAAGCGCCATAGGCCCTAACCGCCTGCGGCCTCGATGACGCGTGGCGATTGATTGGACGTAGGCGACTCCATTTCCCCACGCTACCTCGGCAACTGCTCCAGTCTGACAGAAAAGGGGTGCCGCCTACCGCTAAGGTTTCATTGCTCCTTCTTCGTCTTGCTCTAGATCCCCTTCTTCCCCCAGTGGAAGAGCTCATCAGATCTGCCAATTTACCACCAAATCTCCTACCTGATGGCCGCCGAGAAGACCACGGCTTCTTCCTCGCCTGCCGGTTCCACCTGGTATGAGCCAGGGCTGCTGGCGCCCTGCGTGACCGGGGAGAAGCTTCAGACAACGCTCCTCCTGACGGAGAGCGACAACAATGAGTGGCGGAAGACCGCGCTCCGGGTCGCCACTGTTGTCCCAGAGCCCACGGGAAGCAACTTCTTCCCTTTCTTTATGCACATCATCTTCTCCGGGCTGGTACCTCCGTTCTCCCCCTTCTTCTTCGCCATCCTTCACCACTATGGTATCCAAGCGCTCCACATCCATGCCAACTCCATCCTCCTTCTGTCCCTCTTTGCCTTCTATTATGAGGCGTTCATGGGGGTGTTGCCCTCCGTTGCCTTGTTCTGCCATTTCATCTATCTTCACAAGACTGGCGACAATACAGTCGGGTGCATCGGTTTCGTCGCGGCATGGGGTGGTAACGCAATCTGAGTAGATCACTGACCCTTCCCTGATACCATTCGTGAGGAAGATGGATAAGGAGCTGAAGGACACGAAGCCGACGGGGGCCATGCTTATCAGGGAGTTCCTGAAGCAGCGCGTCGCGCCGCTTCAAGACCGCCCCCGTCCCTTGCGGAAGCTTGGTGGTGACGATGACAAGATCCTCCTGCGCCGAGACCCCCTTCCCGAGGAGGAGCTGAACAAGGTGTTGCTCTACCTCACGGGAAAGGACCCGAGCGACCCTTTGGCGGGCTGGCTTCCGCTGTACTACCATGACGACACCGAGGAGGTCGTCGCGGCCATGCCTGTCTTCGACGAGCTCGAGTTTGTGCGACTGGGGTCTGCCTTGCCGCCTACTACCTTGGTGGTCCTCTCCTCCGATGGCCAATCCTATGAGGCCACCGAGGATGAAGTTGTGGATGAATCCTCTGCCCCAGAGCAAAGGGAGCTCCTGTGCGACCTTCCGAACGATGATGATGATGATGAGCCCCCGGTGGTGGAGGTGTCGCACCCTCCAGGAGTCACCACGAGGTCTAGGGTGGCCTCCTTGAAGCAGCACAAGTGAGCGGTTGCGAAGAAAAGCAGGACTGCGGTGATTTCTCTGGGAAGCAGCCCACCTTCGGCGACCCCTCCTCAGGCGGCGCCAACCGCAAGCTCTCCTGCTCCCAAGAGCTCAGCACCTGCTGCTCCACCCCAGCGCCCGCTGCTGAGCATGAAGAGGCGCTACGCCTTCGTCGACCAGTGATACGTCTCCGACATATCTACTTTTCCAAACACTTTTGCCCTTGTTTTGGACTCTAACTTGCATGATTTGAATGAAACTAACCCGGACTGACGCTATTTTCAGAAAAACTGCCATGATGTTGTTTTATGTGTAGAAAAGAAAAGTTCTCGGAATGTCCTGAAAATCCACGGAGTGACTTTTTGGAAAATATAAAAAATACTGGCCAAAGGATCAAGACCAGGGGGCCCACACCCTGTCCACGAGACACGGGGGCGCGCCCTCTCCCCCTGGGCACGCCCCTATCTCGTGGGCCCCCTGGACCTCCACCGACCTCAACTCCAACTCCATATATTCACGTTCGGGGAGAAAAAAATCAGAGAGAAACTTTCATCGCGTTTTACGACACGGAGCAGCCGCCAAGCCCTAATCTCTCTCGGGAGGGCTGATCTGGAGTCCGTTCGGGGCTCCGGAGAGGGGGATTCGTCGCTGTCGTCATCATCAACCATCCTCCATCACCAATTTCATGATGCTCACCGCCGTGCTGAGTAATTCCATCGTAGGCTTGCTGGACGGTGATGGGTTGGATGAGATTTACCATATAATCAAGTTAGTTTTGTTAGGGTTTGATCCTTAGTATCCACTGTGTTCTGAGATTGATGTTGCTATGACTTTGCTATGCTTAATGCTTGTCACTAGGGCTCGAGTGCCCTGATTTCAGATCTGAACCTATTATTTTTCATGAATATATGTGTGTTCTTGATCCTATCTTGCAAGTCTATAGTCACCTATTATGTGTTATGATCCGACAACCCCGAAGTGACAATAATCGGGATACTTCTCGGTGATGACCGTAGTTTGAGGAGTTCATGTATTCACTATGTGCTAATGCTTTGTTCCTGTTCTCTATTAAAAGGAGGCCTTAATATCCCTTAGTTTCCGCTAGGACCCCGCTGGCACAGGAGGGTAGGACAAAAGATGTCATGCAAGTTCTTTTCCATAAGCACGTATGACTATTTATGGAATACATGCCTACATTACATTGATGAATTGGAGCTAGTTCTGTGTCACCCCATGTTATAATTATTACATGAGGAATCGTATCCGGCATAATTATCCATCACTGATCCATTGCCTACGAGCTTTTCACATATTGTTCTTCACTTATTTCCTTTTCCGTTGCTACTGTTACAACTACTACAAAAACCCAAAAACTATTATCTTTACTTTTGCCACTGTTACCTTTATTATCATCCTACTTTGCTACTAAATACTTTGCCACAGATACTCAGTTATCCAGGTGTGGTTGAATTGACAACTCAACTGCTAATACTCAAGAATATTCTTTGGCTCCCCTTGTGTTGAATCAATAAATTTGGGTTGAATACTTTACCCTCGAAAGCTGTTGCAGTCCCCTACACTTGTGGGTTATCAAGACTAATTTCTGGCGCCGTTGCCGGGGAGCATAGCTCTATTCTGAGTCACTGGGGATTTATATCCGTTGATCACTATGAAGAACTTGAAAGACGACAAAACCCCTCAACTACGAGGGGAGGTAAGGAACTGCCATCTAGCTCTGCACTAGATTCTCCTTTTGTTTTAAGTAAGCTTGTGACACCTAAACGTGCTACTGTTATGAATTCTGATGTGTCGCATGTTATTGATGATGCCACATCTGCTATGCATGATACCTATGATGAAGCTGCTTCTGTGTGTGCTACTACTTTGCCATTAGGTGAATTTCTTGATGAACAACTTGCTAGAGTTAGGGGGAATGAAATTATTGAAGATGCTATTATTGATGTTAGTGATGATGAAAATTCTCCCAATGATTATGAATATTCCTGTTGTTCCTGAGGGTTATGTTATGAATGAAGAAGCTGCTAGAGCAATCTTTGCTTGCAATGATAGATATGATCTTAAGAAATTATTAGCTAAATGGAAGCAGCAATCTCTTAATGCTAGAATGAAACCTGACCCTGCTTTTGCTACTTCACCTATCTGTGTTACTGATAAGGATTATGAATTCTCTGTTGATCCTGAAATTATTACTTTAGTAGAATCTGATCCTTTATGTGGCCTTGAATCTGAAACTGTTGTGGCACATCTTACCAAGTTGAATGATATAGCTACCCTGTACACTCATGATGATAAATATCGTTATTTCTATATCCTTAAGATATTTCCGTTCTCGTTAAAGGGTGATGCTAAGACTTGGTACAACTCTCTTGCTCATGGTTGTGTGCGTAGTCCCCAGGATATGATTTATTACTTCTTTGCTAAATATTTCCCTGCTCATAAGAAACAAGCTGCCTTGCAAGAAATATATAATTTTGTGCAAATCAAAGAAGAGAGTCTCCCATAAGCTTGGGGGAGGCTTCTCCGGTTACTTAATGTTTTGCCTGATCATCCTCTCAAGAAAAATGAAATACTTGATATCTTTTATAATGGACTAACTGATCCTTCCAAGGACTACTTGGATAGTTGTGTTGGTTGTGTTTTCAGGGAAAGAATAGTCGACGAAGCTGAATTACTATTGAATAATATGTTGACTAATGAAATAATTGGACTCTTCCTGAGCCAATTCCTGAGGAAATGGAGCCAACATCTGAGCCTATTCCTAAACCCACTCCGAAGAAGAGAGGTGTTTTATTTCTCAGTCCTAAAGATATGCAAGAGGCAAAGAAATCAATGAAAGGAAAAGGTATTAAAGCTGAAGATGTTAAGAATCTACCTCCTATTGAAGAAATACATGGTCTTAATATACCGCCTGTTGAAGAACCACATTGTCTTGATAACCCGACATAGGTAGTAAAGGTAAATTCTCTCTATAGATATGATAAATTTGAAATCCCCTCTACTAAATTTCATAGCCCATGCTTAGATGAATTTGACGACTTTATGGCTAGACAAGAAAGTTTTAATGCTTATGTTGTTAGAGAGTTAAAGAATAATGCTTTTGAGGTAGGACGCGTGAGCGATAATATGGCTAGAGTTAAAGGTGAACTCAAACTCATTAGCAAATATACTTCTATGGTGGCTACTCAAGCTGAGCAAGTACTCAAAGCTCAAAATGATTTGCTTGATGAATTAAATAATAAAAATGACTTTGCTATTAGAGTGGCTACTAGAACTGGTAGAATGACTCAGGAACCTTTGTATCCTGAAGGCCACCCTAAGAGAATCGAGCAAGATTCTCAGAGAAACAATTTAGAGGCACCTAGTTCTTCTAATAAGAAGAAAAAGAAAAACGATAGAACTTTGCATGCTTCTAGTGAACCTACTATAGACACACCTGAGAATCCCAATGATATTTCTATCCTTGATGCTGAAACACAATCAGGTGATGAACATGAACCTAGCGATAATGTTAATGATAATTTTCATGTTGATGCTCAACCTAGCAAAAACAATGAAGTACAGATTGAACCTGCTGTTGATCTTGATAACCCACAATCAAAGAATCAACGTTATGATAAGAGAGATTTTGTTGCTAGGAAGCACGGTAGAGAAAGAGAACCATGGGTTCAGAAACCCATGGCCTTTCCTCCTAAATCATCCAAAACAAAGGATGATGAGGATTTCGAGCACTTTGCTGAAATGATTAGACCTATTTTCTTACGTATGCGCTTAACTGATATGCTCAAAGTAAACCCTTATGCTAAGTATATGAAGGATATCATCACAAACAAAACAAAGATACCAGAAGTTGAAATTTCCACCATGCTTGCTAATTACACTTTTAAGGGTGGAATACCAAAGAAACTGGAGATCCGGGGGTACCAACTATACCATGCTCCATTAAAAGAAATTATGTTAGAACTGCTTCATGTGATCTTGGAGCCGGTGTTAGTGTTATGCCTCTCTCTTTATATCTTAGACTTGAATTGAATAAGTTGATACCTACTAGATATCTTTGCAAATGGCCGATAAATCAACTGCTATACCTGTCGGTATTTTTGAGGATGTGCCTGTTGTGGTTGCAAATGTCACTGTCTTAACGGACTTTTTCATTCTTGATATTCCCGAGGATGATAGTATGTCGATTATCCTTGGTAGACCCTTTTTGAACACTGCAGGGGCTGTTATTGATTGCAACAAAGGCAATGTCACTTTTCATGTTAATGGTAATGAGCATACGGTACACTTTCCGGGGAAACAATCTCCAGTTCATAGCATCAATTCTATTGGAAAAGTTCCAACTATCATTATTGGAGGTTTTGAATTTCTTGTCCCTACTGTCAAGAAAAAGTATGATATTCTTATTGTTAGGGATTTTCATATCCCCGTTGAGGTAACTTAGTGTTATTTGAAATTTCTCCGGTTCCGTGTTATTCGAAATGAGTTTGTTAACAAGACTTGATCAACCTTGTTAGTGGATTCATTTTGATGATCATGAGATGGATGAAACTAGAAGGCACAACCTTCTGTACCCACTTTTTACTTTCTGTTATTTAGAATAAATAAAGAAAAAATAGTATTATCTGTCTGTTTTCTGAATTATCCGTGCATTGAAAAATATCCCGAAAATAAAAGTGCTCCAAATGCCCTGCAAATTTAGTATGATTTTTTATGGAATATTTGAGGATTTTAGGCACTGAAATTACTGCAGGAGGGGCAAGCACCAGGCCACGAGAGTGGAGGGCGTGCCCACCCCACCTGGGCGCGCCCCCTGTCTCGTGGGCCCCTGGTGGCCCCCCTCCACTTATGCCAGCACCCACACACTTCATCTTCTACCCAAAAAAATCCCCATCCAGCTCAAGCACGAGTTCTAGCTCATTTTGCTGTGATTTTCGATCTCCTTGCTCAAAGCTCCATTCACAAAACTGCTTTGGGAGATTGTTGCTTGGTATGTGACTCCTCCATTGGTCCAATTAGTTTTTGTTCTAGTGCTTTATTCATTGCAAATTTTTGCTGCATAGGTGACCATGTTCTTGAGCTTGCATGTTAAATTTATGAGGTCCCAAGCAATTCCAATGCATGATATAGGCTCTAGGCACTTGTAGGAGTAGTTGCTACCAATCTTGTTTAGTTTTATTCACTTGTATTTTGAAGTTACTAAAATTTCAGAAATTTTCAGAAAATGTTAAGGAAATTTTTTAGGGGCTCTTCTAGCCAAGGCTCTCAGGAAAAACAAGCCAAAGAGAAGGAAAAAACCAAGTATAATCTTCCTCGCTTAGCAGAAGTACGGTCGTGTGAATGGCCATGCGAGGATTTCTTGAAACAAGATGGAATTCATGAAGATTTTTATTCTTTGATCGAGAACGCAGGCCTCACCGGTTTCATCAACGACTGGATCGATCAGTATCTATTACTCACCAATACTTTCGTGCAAATTTTTTATTATTATCCTAAGAAGTCACCGCATGCAGTATCATTTCATTTATATGATGAATTCAGAGAAATGTCTTTAAATAATTTTGCGCGGTGTGTAGGATACCTTATGAGGGAGAATGAGAGGAACCCCATCGTAAATATGTGGATGGCTTTGTTAATACTATCGCTGTAGAGGAGCCAAAGAAGGGTTCCGAGGCAAAATTCTCTAGCATACATTTTCCTATTTTACGCTACTTTGCCATATTTGCTAGTAGATGCTTGATTGGTCATGGAAATAGTGGAAACTTTAGTGTTCCTGATATTATCATTCTTCAACATGCCTTGCTTGGAGATAATAGTTTTAGTATGGGTGCCGTTGTTGCTAAACGGCTAGCCCTGAATCGTAAAAAAGGCCCCATATTTGGAGGTATCTATGCTGCACGTCTTGCTAGACATTTTCAGATACCCATTAGGCACCATGAGAAAGAGGTGACAAAATTGCCTCCTCACATTTTAGATTACAAGAGCATGGTAGCACACACGTTTATTGTTGACAACAAAGAGAAGATGCTCTTCTATAAACTTAGATTTAATAAGAAACACATTGAGATTATTATTTTGCCTGCGCCTCGGTTGTTTGATTTGCTTGCAGAAAATTTTCTTGTCACGCCGGAAGCGGTGTACAATCATCGAGCCCAAGCTTTCACTCCAGAACCTAAACCTGAGCCAGAACCTGAACTGGACCCTTATCGTGCATCGTCTGTCCAGTGGGATCCGGAGATGACCAGCCAATGGTATCCTGATTACACCTCCCAGTACACTGGGGAGAGTAGCGGCAGTCGTTGGTACTAGACCAACTTAGGCCAAAAGCCTAAGCTTGGGGGGGTACGTATTTCTCACCGACTTTACATTCCTGTTCACACACTAGTCGTTGGTGCTCATACTCTTTCATTGTATTATCCATGCTAGTTTAAATTTCTTCTTCTACTTTTCTTCTTGTGTGTTTGATAAACCTTAAGAAAAATCAAAAAAATTAGTTAGTTTAATTTCCATGCTTGTAGTAGAACTAAATGAAAACCGAAAAAGATTTCTAGTTCTTCTTCTTACTTGTTGGGAGCTTTCCCTTGTAAATAGTTTTATTTTATTTTCTTTCCTTTGGGGGTCGAGAAGACCATACTGAAAATGTTTAGTGACTCTTATATGCATGATTGTTTATTTAATTTAGAGCCCATATTACCCTGTCTTCTCTCTTGAGTTTAATGCTTGCAGATTCCAACTTAGTCCAATGCACGTGCACTATTATTATTATTATACACATCGTTCGGTCATGCAAGTGAAAGGCAATAATGACGATATATGATGGACTTATTGGGATGAGAAAAGCTGGTATGAACTCGACCTCTCTTGTTTTTGTAAATATGATGAGTTCATCGTTCCTGAGTTAGCCTATTATGAGGTAAACATATTTGCAATGACATTTAGAGATTATAGTTGCTTGTGCCATGCTTGATTAGCTATGAGTTATAATGGTTTACCTTGCGTGCCAACATGCTATTAGAATGATTATGATGTGGTATGATGGGATGGTATCCTCCTTTGAATGAATTGAGTGACTCGACTTGGCACATGTTCACGCATGTAGTTGAAACAAATCAACATAGCCTTCATGCTATTTATGTTCATGGTAGATTATATTCTACTCATGCTTGTACTCGGTGTAAATTAATTCTAATGCATGTTTATGACTGTTGTCGCTCTCTCAGGTGGCCGCCTCCCAGTCTTTTGCTAGCCTTCACCTGTACTAAGCGGGAATACTGCTTGTGCATCCAAACTCCATAAACCCCAAAGTTGTTCCATATGAGTCCACTATACCTACCTATATGCGGTATTTACCTGCCGTTCCAAGTAAATTTGTATGTGCCAAACTCCAAACCTTCAAATGAAATTCTGTTTTGTATGCTCGAGCAGCTCAAGTTTCAACTAGGGCTGCCTATATCTTCCATGCTAGGTGGGCTATTCTCAAGAGGAGTGGACTCCGCTCCTCATTCACGAGAAAGGGCCGGTAACCGGGATGCCCAGTCCCATGATCCAAAAAGATCAAAGAAAATCAAAATAATTAAACAAAACTCCCCCAGGGCTGTTGTTAGTTGGAGGCACTCGTTGTTTCGAGCAAGCCATGGATTGATGCTTGTTGGTGGTTGGGGGACTATAAACCTTTACCATTCTGTTTGGGAACTGCCTATAATGCATGTAGTATGGAAGATACAACAATCTCATAGTTGTTGCGTTGACAGCAAAAGTATGCCGATCAAAATGCTATTTAATCTCTATTTTAAAATCGAGCTGTGGCACCTCTACAAATCCCTTCTTCCCTCTGCGAAGTGCCTATCCATTTACTTTTATGTTGAGTCATCACTCTTCTTATGAAAAAGCACCCGCTGGAGAGCACACTGTCATTTGCATTCATTATTATTAGTTTATATTGGGTATGACTTGACTGGATCTCTTTTACCTTGAATTACAATGTTTAGTCAGTACTTGATCTTTAAAGGTGCTCTGCATTTTTCCTTCGCGGTCTCAGAAAGGGCTAGCGAGATACCATTTTGTTATATCATGTTAAGATTGTTTTGAGAAAATGTTGTCATCCGAGTTTTATTACTATGGGTCGCTTGCTGATTATGTTATTGATATGAGTAATTGTGAGACCTAAGTGTTATTGTGAGTATGGTTAGTTCATAATATTTGTTGAAACCTGAATGATGGCTTTGCATGTTTACAACAACAAGAGCAAACAGAGTTTGTAAAAGTTTTTCTTTATCACTTTCGGTTTATCAGCTGAATTGCTTGAGGACAAGCAAAGGTTTACGCTTGGGGGAGTTGATACGTCTCCAACGTATCTACTTTTCCAATGATTTGAATGAAACTAACCCGGACTGACGCTGTTTTCAGCAGAACTGCCATGATGTTGTTTTATGTGTAGAAAAGAAAAGTTCTCAGAATGTCCTAAAAATCCACTGAGTGACTTTTTGGAAAATATAAAAAATACTAGCGAAAGAATCAAGACCAGGGGGCCCACACCTAGTCCACAAGACAGGAGGGCACTCCCCCTCCCCCTGGGCGCACCCCCTATCTCGTGGGCCCCGTGGACCTCCACCGACCTCAACTCCAACTCCATATATTCACGTTCAGGGAGAAAAAAATTAGAGAGAAAGTTTCATCGCGTTTTACGATACGGAGCCGCCGCCAAGCCCTAATCTCTCTCGGGAGGGCTGATCTGGAGTCCGTTCGGGGCTCCGGAGAGGGGGATTCGTCGCCGTTGTCATCATCAACCATCCTCCATCACCAATTTCATGATGCTCACCGCCATGCGTGAGTAATTCCATCGTAGGCTTGCCGGACGGTGATGGGTTGGATGAGATTTACCATGTAATCAAGTTAGTTTTGTTAGGGTTTGATCCCTAGTATCCACTGTGTTCTGAGGTTGATGTTGCTATGACTTTGCTATGCTTAATGCTTGTAACTAGGGCCCGAGTGCCATGATTTCAGATCTGAACCTATTATGTTTTCATGAATATATGTGTGTTCTTGATCCTATCTTGCAAGTCTATAGTCACCTATTATGTGTTATGATCCGACAACCCCGAAGTGACAATAATCGGGATACTTCTCGGTGATGACCGTAGTTTGAGGAGTTCATGTATTCACTATGTACTAATGCTTTGTTTCGGTTCTCTATTAAAAGGAGGCCTTAATATCCCTTAGTTTCCGCTAGGACCCCGCTGCCACGGGAGGGTAGGACAAAAGATGGCATGCAAGTTCTTTTCCATAAGCATGGATGACTATTTATCGAATACATGCCTACATTACTTGATGAATTGGAGCTAGTTCTGTGTCGCCCTATGTTATAAGTATTACATGAGGAATCGCATCCGGCATAATTATCCATCACTGATCCATTTCCTACGAGCTTTTCACATATTGTTCTTCGCTTATTTACTTTTCCGTTGCTACTCTTACAACTACTACAAAAACCCAAAAAATATTATCTTTACTTTTGCCACTGTTACCTTTATTATCATACTACTTTGCTACTAAATACTTTGCTGCAGATACTAAGTTATCCAGGTGTGGTTGAATTGACAACTCAACTGCCAATACTCAAGAATATTCTTTGGCTCCCCTTGTGTCGAATCAATAAATTTGGGTTGAATACTTTACCCTCGAAAGTTGTTGCGATCCCCTACACTTGTGGGTTATCAACCAGTAAGGTTCTCCCTTATCCTTGCTTGTTGGTTCTTGAAGTGGTGCTGAGCGTATTCTCCTGTCGTTAGGCAGTAGCCGCGGAAGAAGCAGAAGGAGGGCACGCAGGTCACCGTGGCTGCAAGCGATGGAGCAGCCCCTGCGGCCCTGGTGAAGAAGAATGCTGCAACCCCCGCAGCCCCAGGGGCAACGCCAGCTCTGGAGGACATGGATGCCCGTCCTTAGGAGGTGCCGGTGCCCTCGGTAGGCCTGACTCCTTCTGCGCCCAGTCTTCCTGCGGTTGCTGAGGACAACCAGCCTCTGGAGCCCCCGGTCCTTCAGAAGGCTGAGGTTTCTTCTGCCTTGGCGCCGAGGGCGTCTCCTCCCTTGCCCAGCGCGTGGCCGAGTCAAGGTGTTCCTGCTCCCTCCGGGACCCTGGAAGAGGCAAGGGCAGTGCTGGACCTCCTCCAGCGTGAGCTTCAGGCCCCGGATTGTCGTTCGGCGCGAGGACGCCTGGGGTTGACCTCTGGTTGGCTCAGGGCCGATGCGTCTGTTCGCGTGGCCTAGGGCTCCGCAGAGGAGGCCCAGAAGGCGCTTGGGGTGGCCGCCACGGTGTGCGACCTAGCGCGGAAGTGTTGGAAATATGCCCTAGAGGCAATAATAAATTAGTTATTGTTATATTTCCTTGTTCATGATAATCGTTTATTATCCATGCTATAATTGTATTGATAGGAAACTCAGATACATGTGTGGATACATAGACAACACCATGTCCCTAGTAAGCCTGTAGTTGGCTAGCTCGTTGATCAATAGATGCTTACGGTTTCCTGACCATGGACATTGGATGTCATTGATAACAGGATCACATCATTAGGAGAATGATGTGATGAACAAGACCCAATCCTAAGCCTAGCACAAAGATCGTAGTTCGTATGCTAAAGCTTTTCTAATGTCAAGTATCATTTCCTGAGACCATGAGATTGTGCAACTCCCGGATACCGTAGGAATGCTTTGGGTGTACCAAACGTCACAACGTAACTGGGTGGCTACAAAAGTTCACTACAGGTATCTCCGAAAGTGTCTGTTGGGTTGCCACGAATCGAGACTGGGATTTGTCACTCCGGTAAACGGAGAGGTATCTCTGGGCCCACTCGGTAGGACATCATCATAATGTGCACAATGTGACCAAGGGGTTGATCACGGGATGATGTGTTACGGAACGAGTAAAGAGACTTGCTGGCAACGAGATTGAACAAGGTATTGGTATACCGACGATCGAATCTCGGGCAAGTACTATACCGCTAGAAAAAGGGAATTGTATACGGGATCAATTGAGTCCTTGACATCGTGGTTCATCTGATGAGATCATCGTGGAACATGTGGGAGCCAACATGGGTATCCAGATCCCGCTGTTGGTTATTGGCTGGAGAACGTCTCGGTCATGTCTGCATGGTTCCCGAACCCGTAGAGTCTACACACTTAAGGTTAGATGACGCTAGGGTTATAAAGGAAGTTTGTATGTGGTTACGGAATGTTGTTCAGAGTCCCGGATGAGATCCCGAACGTCATGAGGAGTTCCGGAATGGTCCAGAGGTAAAGATTTATATATGGAAAGTTGTTGTTCGGGTTCTGGGAAAAGTTCGGGTTTTTCCGGTATTGTACCGGGAAGCTTCCAGAAGGTTCCGGAGGATTCTGGAGGGGTCCGGAGGTCCGGAAATTGTTCCACCACGTCCAATACAGCAGCATGGGCTGTAGGGGGGCGCCCTAGCCTTAATGGGCCAGGGGCACCAGGCCCCCCAAGGCCCATGCGCATGGGAAGGGGGAAACCCTAAGGGGGAGGGCCTCCACTTGACTTGGGAGGCACTCCTCCCACCTTGGCCACCGCCCCCAACCCTATATGGGATCTAGGGGGCCGGCCCCCTCTTCCCCCCACCTATAAATAGTGGAGGGGTGGGAGGGCAGCCGCACCCCCAAGTTCTGGCGCAGCCCTCCCCCTCTCCCAAGTACTCCTCCTCTCTCGCGGTGCTTGGCGAAGCCCTGCAGGATTGCCACGCTCCTCCACCACCACCACGCCGTTGTGCTGCTGCTGGATGGAGTCTTCCTCAACCTCTCCCTCTCTCCTTTCTGGATCAAGGCATGGGAGACGTCATCGGGCTGTACGTGTGTTGAACACGGAGGTGCCGTCCGTTCGGCACTAGGATCTCCGGTGATTTGGATCACGACGAGTACGGCTCCTTCAACCCCGTTCTCTTGAACGCTTCCGCTTAGTGATCTACAAGGGTATGTAGATGCACTCTCCTTACCCTCGTTGCTGGTTTCTCCATAGATAGATCTTGGTGAGACGTAGGTAAATTTTGAATTTCTGCTACGTTCCCCAACAGTGGTATCAGAGCTAGGTCTAGTGCGTAGATTCCTTGCACGAGTAGAACACAAAGTAGTTGTGGGTGTTGATTTTGTTCAATATGCTTACCGTTACTAGTCCAATCTTGTTTCGACGGTATTGTAGGATGAAGCGGCCCGGACCGACCTTACACGTACACTTACGTGAGATAGGTTCCACCGACTGACATGCACTTGGTGCATAAGGTGGCTAGCGGGTGCCAGTGTCTCCCACTTTAGTCGGAACGAATTCGATGAAAAGGGTCCTTATGAAGGGTAAATAGCAATTGGCATATCACGTTGTGGTTTTGCGTAGGTAAGAAACGTCCTTGCTAGAAACCCATAGCAACCACGTAAAACATGCAAACAACAATTAGAGGACGTCTAACTTGTTTTTGCAGGGTATGCTATGTGATGTGATATGGCCAAGAAGAATGTGATGAATGATATGTGATGTATGAGATTGATCATGTTCTTGTAATAGGAATCACGACTTGCATGTCGATGAGTATGACAACCGGCAGGAGCCATAGGAGTTGTCTTAATTTATTGTATGACCTGCGTGTCATTGAACAACGCCATGTAATTACTTTACTTTATTGCTAAATCATTAGCTATAGTAGTAGAAGTAATAGTTGGCGAGACAACTTCATGAAGACACGATGATGGAGATCATGGTGTCATGCCGGTGACGATGCTGATCATGGAACCCAGAAGATGGAGATCAAAAGGAGCAATATGATATAGGCCATATCATGTCACTTTTTGATTGCATGTGATGTTTATCATGTTTATGCATCTTATTTTCTTAGAATGACGGTAGTAAATAAGATGATCCCTCATTAAAATTTCAAGAAAGTGTTCCCCCTAACTGTGCACCGTTGTGAAAGTTCGTCGTTTCAAAGCACCACGTGATGATCGGGTGTGATAGATTCTTACGTTCACATACAACGGGTGTAAGCCAGATTTACACACGCGAAACACCTAGGTTGACTTGACGAACCTAGCATGTACAGACATGGCCTCGGAACACAAGAGACCGAAAGGTCGAGCACGAGTTGTATAGTAGATACGATCAACATGAAGATGTTCACCAATGATGACTAGTCCGTCTCACGTGATGATCGGACATGGCCTAGTTGACTCGGATCATGTAATCACTTAGATTACTAGAGGGATGTCTATCTGAGTGGGAGTTCATAAGATGAACTTAATTATCCTGAACATAGTCAAAAGATGTTTGCAAATTATGTCGTAAGCTCACGCTTTAGTTCTACTGTTTAGATATGTTCCTAGAGAAAATTCAGTTGAAAGTTAATAGTAGCAATTATGCGGACTAGGTCCGTTAACTGAGGATTGTCCTCGTTGCTTCGTAGAAGGCTTATGTCCTTAATGCACCGCTTAGTGTGCTGAACCTTGAACGTCGTCTGTGGGTGTTGTGAACATCTAACATACACGTTTTGATAACTACGTGATAGTTCAGTTAAACGGTTTAGAGTTGAGGCACCAAAGACGATTTTGAAACATCGCGGAACATATGAGATGTTTCGAGGGCTGAAATTGGGATTTCAGGCTCGTGCCCACGTCAAGAGGTATAAGACCTCCGACGAGTTTCTTAGCCTACAAACTAAGGGAGAAAAGCTCAATCGTTGAGCTTGTGCTCAGATTGTCTGAGTACAACAATCACTTGAATCGAGTGGGAGTTGATCTTCTAGATGAGATAGTGATGTTTCTCAAAAGTCATTGCCACCAAGTTGCTAGAGCTTCGTGATGAACTATAACATATCAGGGATAGGTATGATGATCCTTGAAATATTCGCAATGTTTGACACCGCGAAAGTAGAAATCAAGAAGGAGCATCAATTGTTGATGGTTAGTGAAACCACTAGTTTCAAGAAGGGCAAAGGCAATAAGGGATACTTCATGAAACGGCAAATCAGCTGCTGCTCTAGTGGAGAAACCCGAGGTTGAACCCAAACCCGAGACTAAGTGCTTCTGCAATAAGGGGAACAGTCACTGAAGCGGAATTACCCTAGATACTTGGTAGATGAGAAGGCTGGCAAGGTCGATAGAAGTATATTGGATATACATTATATTAATGTGTACTTTACTAGTACTCCTAGTAGCACCAGGGTATTAGATACCGGTTTGGTTGCTAAGTGTTAGTAACTCGAAATAAAAGCTACGGAGTAAACGGAGACTAGCTAAAGGTGAGCTGGCGATATGTGTTGGAAGTTTTTCCATGCTTGATGTGATCAAGCATAGCACGCTCCCTCTACCATGGAGATCGGTGTTAAACCTAAATAATTGTTATTTGGTGTTTGCGTTGAGCATAGACATGATTGGATTATGTCCATCGCAATACGGTTATTCATTTAAGGAGAATAATGGTTACTCTGTTTATTTGAATAATACCTTCAATGGTCTTGCACCTAAAATGAATGGTTTATTGAATCTCGATCGTAGTGATATACATGTTCATGCCAAAAGATATAAGATAGTGATGATAGTACCACCTACTTGTGGCACTGCCATGTAAGTCATATTGGTATAAAACGCATGAAGAAGCTCCATGTTGATGGATCTTTTGACTTACTCGTTTTTGAAAAGTTTGAGACATGCGAACCAAGTCTATTGGTGTATACGCATGAAGAAACTCCATGCAGATGGATCGTTTGGACTCACTTGATTTTGAATCACTTGAGATATGCAAATCATACCACATGGGCAAGATGACTAAAAAGCCTCGTTTTTCAGTAAAATGGAACAAGATAGCAACTTGTTGGAAGTAACACATTTTGATGTGTGCAGTCCAATGAGTGCTGAGGCATGCAGTGAATATCGTTATGTTCTTACTTCACAGATGATTCGAGTAGATGTTGAGTATATTTACTTGATGAAACACAAGTCTGAATTATTGAATGGTTCAAGTAATTTCAGAGTGAAGTTGAAGATCATCGTGACAAGAGGATAAAATGTCTATGATATGATCATAGAGAGTTACGAGCTTTGGCACGCAATTAAGACATTGTGGAAATTGTTTCACAATTAATACCGCCTCGAACACCATAGTGTGAGGGTGTGTCCGAACATCATAGTTGCACCCTATTGGATATGGTGCGTACCATGATGTCTCTTATCAAATTGCCACTATCGTTCATGGGTTAGGCATTAGAAACAAACCACACTCACTTTAATAGGGCACCACGTAATTCCGTTGAGACGACACCGTTTGAACTGTGGTTTGGAGAAACCTAAGTTGTCCTTTCTTAAAAGTTTCGGGCTGCGATGCTTATGTGAAAAAGTTTCAGTTGATAAGCTCGAACCCAAAGCAGATAAAATGCATCTTCATAGGACACCCAAATCAGTTGGGTATACCTCTAATTTAGATCCGAAAGCAATAGGGATTGTTTCTTGAATCGGGTCCTTTCTCGAGGAAAAGTTTGTCTCGGAAAGTTGAGTGGGAGCATGGTGGAGACTTGATGAGGTTATTGAACCGTCACTTCAACTAGTGTGTAAAAGGGCACATGAAGTTGTTCCTGTGGCGCCCACACCAATTGAAGTAGAAGCTTATGATAGTGATCATGAAGTTTCGGATCAAGTCACTACCGTACCTCGTAGGTCGACAAGGATGCGTACTACTTCAGAGTGGTATGTACTCCTGTCTTGGAGGTCATGTTGCTAGACAACAATGAACCTACGAGCTATGGAGAAGCGATGGTGGGCCCGGATTCCAAAATGGCTCGAGGCCATAAAATCCGAGAGAGGATCCATGTATGAAAACAAAGTGTAGACTTTGGAAGAACTACTTAATGGTCGTAAGGCTGTTGGGTACAGATGGATTCTAAGAGGGAAGACAGACAATGATGGTATGTGTCTCCATTAAGAAAGCTCGACTTGTCATTAATATGTTTTCCGACAAGTTCAAGGAGTTGACTACGGTGATGCTTTCTCACTCGTAGCGATGCTAAGAGTCTGTTGGAATTGGATTAGTAGTTACTGCATTATTTATGAAATCTTGCAAATAGGATGTCAAAACATTGTTTCCTCGACAACTTCTTGAGGAAAGGTTGTATGTGATACAACCAGAAGGTTTTGACAATCCTGAAAGACGCTAACAAGTATGCAAAGCTCCAACAATCCTTCTAAGGACTGGATTAAGCATCTCGGAGTTGGAATGTACGCTTTGATGATATCAAAGATTTTGGGTTTATACAAAGTTTTGAGAAACTTGTATTTCCAAAGAAGTGAGTGGGAGCACTATAGAATTTCTGATAAGTATATGTTGTAAACATATTGTTGATCAGAAATGATGTAGAATTTCTAGAAAGCATATAGGGTTATTTGAAAAATGTTTTTCAATGGAAAACCTGGATTAGGCTACTTGAACTATAAGCATCAAGATCTATAAGATAGATCAAAATGCTTAATAGTACTTTCAAATGAGCACATACCTTGACATGATCTTGAAGGTGTTCAAGATGGATCAGTCAAAGAAGGAGTTCTTACCTGAGATGTAAGGTATGAAGTTAAGACTTAAGGCTCGACCACGGCAGAATAGAGAGAAAGGACGAAGGTCGTCCCCTATGCTTTAGACGTAGGCTCTACAGTATGCTATGCTAAGTACCGCACCTGATGTATGCCTTGCCACATGTCTGGCAAGAGGGTACAAAGGTGATCAAGGAGTGGATCACCAGATAGCGGTCAAAATTGTCCTTGGAGTAATAAGGACATGTTTCTCGATTATGGAGGTGATGAAGAGTTCGACATAAAGATTTGCGTCGATGCAAGCTTAACACCTATCCGGATAGCTCTGAGTAGAGAAGCCGGATACATATAGTGGAACAACCATTTGGAATAGCTCCAAGTAGAGCGTGGGAGCAACATTTACAATATGACCTAGAGATTTGCGAAGTACATACGAATCTGAATGTTGCAGACCCGTTGACTAAAACCTCTCTCAAGCAAAACATGATCAAACCCCAGAACTCATTGAGTCTTAATCACATGATGATGTGAACTAGTTTAATGACACTAGTAAATTATTGACTCTAGTGCAAGTGGGAGACTGTTGGAAATATGCCCTAGAGGCAATAATAAATTAGTTATTATTATATTTCCTTGTTCACGATAATCGTTTATTATCCATGCTATAATTGTGTTGATAGGAAACTCAGATACATGTGTGGATACATAGACAACACCATGTCCCTAGTAAGCCTCTAGTTGGCTAGCTCGTTGATCAATAGATGGTTACGGTTTCCTAACCATGGACATTGGATGTCGTTGATAACGGGATCACATCATTAGGAGAATGATGTGATGGACAAGACCTAATCCTAAGCCTAGCACAAAGATCATAGTTCGTATGCTAAAGCTTTTCTAATGTCAAGTATCATTTCCATAGACCATGAGATTGTGCAACTCCCGGATACCGTAGGAATGCTTTGGGTGTACCAAACGTCACAACGTAACTGGGTGGCTATAAAGGTGCACTACAGGTATCTCCGAAAGTGTCTGTTGGGTTGGCACGAATCAAGACTGGGATTTGTCACTCCGGTAAACGGAGAGGTATCTCTAGGCCCACTCGGTAGGACATCATCATAATGTGCACAATGTGACCAAGGGGTTGATCATGGGATGATGTGTTATGGAACGAGTAAAGAGACTTGCTGGTAACGAGATTGAACAAGGTATCGGTATACCAACGATCGAATCTCGGGCAAGTACTATACCGCTAGACAAAGGGAATTGTATACGGGATCGATTGAGTCCTTGACATCGTGGTTCATCTGATGAGATCATCGTGGAACATGTGGGAGCCAACATGGGTATCCAGATCCCACTGTTGGTTATTGGCCGGAGAACGTCTCGGTCATGTCTGCATGGTTCCCGAACCCGTAGGGTCTACACACTTAAGGTTCGATGACGCTAGGGTTATAAAGGAAGTTTTATGTGGTTACCGAATGTTGTTCGGAGTCCCAGATGAGATCCCGGACGTCATGAGGAGTTCCGGAATGGTCCAGAGGTAAAGATTTATATATGGAAAATTGTTGTTCGGGTTCCGGGAAAAGTTTGGGTTTTTCCGGTATTGTACTGGGAAGCTTCCAGAAGGTTTCGGAGGATTCTGGAGGGGTTCGGAGGTCCGGAAATTGTTCCACCACATCCAATACAGCAGCATGGGCTGTAGGGGGGCGCCCTAGCCTTAATGGGCCAGGGGCACCAGCCCCCCAAGGCCCATGCCCATGGGAAGGGGGAAACCCTAAGGGGGAGGGCCTCCACTTGACTTGGGAGGCACTCCCCCCCTTGGCCGCCGCCCCCAACCCTAGATGGGATCTAGGGGGGCCGGCCCCCTCTTCCCCCACCTATAAATAGTGGAAGGGTGGGAGGGCAGCCGCACCCCCAAGTTCTGGCGCAGCCCTCCCCCTCTCCCAAGTACTCCTCCTCTCTCGCGATGCTTGGCGAAGCCCTGCAGGATTGCCACGCTCCTCCACCACCACCACGCCGTTGTGCTGCTGCTGGATGGAGTCTTCCTCAACCTCTCCCTCTCTCCTTGCTGGATCAAGGCATGGGAGACGTCACTGGGCTGTACGTGTGTTGAACGCGGAGGTGCCGTCTGTTCGGCACTAGGATCTCTGGTGATTTGGATCACGACGAGTACGACTCCTTCAACCCCGTTCTCTTGAACGCTTCCGCTTAGCGATCTACAAGGGTATGTAGATGCACTCTCCTTCCCCTCGTTGCTGGTTTCTCCATAGATAGATCTTGCTGACACGTAGGAAAATTTTGAATTTCTACTACGTTCCCCAACAGGAAGGAGGCCACAGAAGCTGAGAACCGGTGCCGCGTGGCGGAGGTTGATCTGAAGACTCTCTAGGACCAGTAGGCCACCCAGGCCAGCCAGCTCCAGGAGTGTGAGGAGAAGTTGAAGGCCCAGGAAGCTGTCGTCGCTAGCCGGGAGGCCGAGGTGAAGAACACGGCCTCAGAGCAGGCTGGAGAGCGCGACCGCCTGACGAAGCTGAAGGAGGAGGCGGAGGCAGCCCAAGCGGCCCTGATCGAGGCCAAGAAGGCGTCCACCATGGAGTGCGACACCCTCTCCTCTCTTGAGGCACGCTTCCACAAGGCCCAGAAGGCGCTCTTCGGGGATGATCCATCGGGAAAGGTGGTGGTGATGACCCCGAGGGAGAGCCCTGCTGCTCTGCTTCATGAAGTCGTGGCGATACTCGAAAATGCTGTCGACGGGTTTACATCCTTGGTGGAAAATGAGGCGTGTTCGCTTTCTTCCTCGGCTCTCACGTGCGTCTTCAGCCATCTTTATCTCGAGGATGCCAGCTTCAACCTCTCCTCCTTCCTCACTCCACTGGACGCCGACTTCTAGGATGCTGCTACTGCCGCTATGAAGAGCTCCATGGACGCCATGCTGAGCAAGTACCTGGTCATTGGTCCTCCAACTGAAGCCAGTGGGATGGGCGACGGGCCCGGTGACGAGGCGGCTCTGCTGGCGGGCAGCAGTGACGCCCAAGTCTGAGGAGGTGGCCTGGAGATTCTGCTTTTGCTTGTTTATCCTGCACCATGTGACATGCCTCAGGGAGGCGTTTAAAACTATTTTCTTGGAACAACATGTCTTGTAATAACTAGATTATGCTCCTTTAGCTTTTTCCGTTTGATGTGTTATCCTGCGTCGGCAGAGCCCGGCCCCGCGCGTACCTCAACTTTCGTTGGGTTGTCTGGATCACCACGACGAGCCCAAGAGGTGAGGGGCTACGTCACCAGTTAGGCTCCTGAGTGGCGATGTTCAGGAGTCCTCCTTGACGTGCGAACAACTTAGGAAAAGATGCAGGGGCAAGCCTTGGTGTTCTACGTCGGTAGGGCCCGACCCTGCGCGTACATCAGCCATCGTTGGGTCGTCCGGATCACCAAGACGAGCCCAAGAGGTGAGGGGCTATGGGACCAGTTAGGCTCCTGAGTCGCGATGCTCAGGAGTCCCCCTTGATGTATGAACGACTTGAAGGAGAAGCGTGAGAACCAGGTCTTGGCATTCTGCATCGGCAGGGCCTGGCCCTGCGCATACCTCAGTCGTTGCTGGGTCATCCGGATCACGAGGACGAGCCCAAGAGGTGAGGGGCTACATGACTAGTTAGGCTCCTGAGTCGCGATGCTCAGGAGTCCCCCTTAACGTACGAACAGACCATCCTACCTTTCCCTCGCCGAGCTCTCACTTGGGAGGGGTGCGCAAAGACCAGGCCCGTGAGGCTTGGCAAGGTGGGGTACGCCAAGCGTGACCTGAGGGTAGCCCCCGTGACCAGTCCCCTCGCGCTACCTTCCCGAGGGAGAGCAGCGCGGTGAGGCTAGACACTGAGCCCAGAGGCTCCCTAAGGTTAATGCGGCCGTGAGGCCACTCCCAGTTGTTTATCACCAGCGCGGAGCATAGTGCTTCTGCTCTTGCATGGGCATAGCCGCTCCTTGGCAGTGTCGATGGCCAGCGGGGAGCATGGTGCTTCCACTGGTGCGTGGGAGGGAGGCATGTACAACCCTACCCTGACACGTGGCTTACACGGCAGGGCTGGAGGAGGTGTATATGGCCACCCATGAGCCAGCGCGGGACTCACGAGGCCCTACCTCAAGGCGGGTTGCGCATGGTCTTGATTGGGGATGCTTGATTTGGTCTTGCGAGATGGTTAGGCAGCCTGCACCGAATGAATTTCCTGAGGCTATTGCATGAGAAGGCCAGACACCAACGACCCCAGGAGGTCACATCAACAGGACCAACCCGCCAGACAGAGCTCAGCCGCTGGATTTATCGATGCTGCAGGGACGGACCCGAGCACAGACGCCGTGCCCAATCTTCTCACGCAAAGATCCTGAAGAAAAACAGCCGATGCGCGGTTCCCGTGGACACGGGGGCACCATGTCGCGCGCCCTTGCTTACCCATCACGATTAGCTCATGCGAGAACAAGGCACCAAGAGCCACGGGAGGTGGCGTACACGGGACCGACCCATGAGCCAGAGCTCAGCTACCTGGATTTAGCTACGCTGCAGGGACGAACCCGAGCACAGACGCCGTGCCAGTCCTTAATCATGAGGTGGTCGTGGGAGGCCTTGCAAGGGCGCGAGCTGTTCTTAGCGACGAAGTGCCAGTCAGACAATCAGTAATTCGAAAGTAGTTTGCAAAGGATTGTAACTAGCTCTGATAAAATGCAAAAGGGATACCCGCCATAGGGACAGACCCACACGGCATGGGGATGATGCAGCCCGAGGGGCACCCCCAAACCGAACGAACTAGGGAGATGTCACCTGGTACCGTTGCTGAAGAGTTGTTGAAGTAGCCAAAAAATGCGCGTTGCTGAAGCCGTTCCTCATGAGCTGTTCCGGTGTCGAGCCTCGGGAGGCTCGGAGGGACCGGGAGGCTCCTGAGGGTGCTCCTCCGTCTCCGTCAGGATCGCCTGGTGCCTGGCTTCGCAGGCCGCCTGAGCATCCTTCATGCAGCACTGGAACACCTCAGCCGCGCCCGCAAGGCCGAAAGGCATGCAGACGTCGCTGTGAGGCGGTCCCTCGCATCGGCCGACACGAGACGGCCACATGAGCTGCCGAGATGCAGCCCTGTTGAGCCTAGGGATGTCGATGGAGATGCGGAACTCTTTACCCTCGCTAGGGCAGCAAGGTCCGCCTTGCGGCAGGCGACAATCGCCTTGCAGAACCCTTCCTTCCTGAATCTCCTCGATTGCCTCGCTGATGAACTCCTAAATGCCTGGTGCCTGACGCCTGCTACCTTCTCCTGGGAAGCATGCTCTGAAGAGCGCCTCCACATGGTGCCCGAGCGCCAATCTCTTGACATTGGCTAGGTCTGTGGCCCTCCAGAGGAGAGCCCCCGAGCCCAGCCTGAGAGGGGTGCCGGGCGCGCCTACCTATGCGATGGGTGAAAGTGCCGCATCCAGCGGCATGAGGCTCAGCGCTGCGTCCTCGACTGATGCTCCCTCACGAGACCCCTAGCCCAGCTGCACCTTCTTCGTCTTGGGGGAGACCTCAGGAGGGAGGGCGCCATCTTTGTGTTCCGGGTTCTCAACTGCTGCATCCTGGAAGGCGTGCTCGAGGGAGCACACTGCATCCTTCTCTTGGCAGGCGACCGTGATGATGCCGCCGCTTCCTGGCATCTTGAGGACTGAGGGAGTCCTGGACTAGGGGGTGTCCGGATAGCCGAACTATCATCATCAGCCGGACTCCAAGACTATGAAGATACAAGATTGAAGACTTCGTCCAATGTCCGGATGGGACTTTCCTTGGCGTGGAAGACAAGCTTGGCGATACGGATATGTAGATCTCCTACCCTTGTAACCGACTCTGTGTAACCCTAGCCCTCTCCGGTGTCTATATAAACCAGATGGCTTTAGTCCATAGGACGAACAACAATCATACCATAGGCTAGCTTCTAGGGTTTAGCCTCCTTGATCTCGTGGTAATCCACTCTTGTAACACACATCATCAATATTAATCAAGCAGGACGTAGGGTTTTACCTCCATCAAGAGGGCCCGAACCTGGGTAAAACATCGTGTCCCTTGTCTCCTGTTACCATCCGCCTAGACGCACAGTTCGGGACCCCCTACCCGAGATCCGCCGGTTTTGACACCGACATTGGTGCTTTCATTGAGAGTTCCTCTGTGTCGTCACCGATAGGCTCGATGGCTTCTTCGAACATCATCAACGATGTAGTCCAGGGTGAGACCTTCCTCCCCGGACAGATCTTTGTATTCGGCGGCTTTGCGTTGCGGGCCAATTCGCTTGGCCATCTGGAGCAGATCGAAAGCTACGCCCCTGGCCGTCAGGTCAGATTTGGAAGTTTGAACTTCACGGCTGACATCCGCGGGGACTTGATCCTCGATGGATTCGAGCCACAGCCGAGCGTGCCGCACTGTCACGGCGAGCATGATTTAGCCCTACAGCCGGACAGTACCCTGGAGGCCGCGATCGAACCCGCTCCGATCTTCAACTCGGAGCCGGCTGCGCAGGTCGAGGACGGATGGCTAGACACCGCCTCGGGGGCTGCAACCTCTACAGCGATAGAGCCGAACACTGACCTTGTCCCTCATGAAGCTCGTGACTCCGAGGTGCCAGACTCCTTGCCGGACTCCGAACCTCCCGTGCCCCCTCCGATCGAATCCGATTGGGCGCCGATCATGGAGTTCACCGCAGCGGACATCTTTTAACACTCACCTTTTGACAACATCTTGAGTTCGCTAAAGTATCTCTCGTTATTAGGAGAGCCCTAGCCGGACTGCGGCCAGGACGGTTGGGATGCGGACGACGAAGAAATTCAAATCCCACCCACCACCCACTTGGTAGCCACTGTCGATGATCTAACCGACCTGCTAGATTACGACTCCGAAGACATTGACGGTATGGACGACGACGCCGGAGACGACCAAGAAGCAGCGCCTAACGGGCACTGGAAAGCCACCCCAACTCACGACGTATACATGGTGGATACACCAAAAGGAAGCAACAATGAGGAAAAACGGGACGTGGCGAAGGACAACTCCCCCAACAAACAACCAAAACGGCGACGCAAATGCCGCCCGAAGACCGGACTCGATAAAAACGGCACCCATACCGACCCGGCCCTAGAGCAGGGCGAAGCAGTGGACGACGCACATGCCACCAAGCAGCCATCCGAACATGATGAACTGGACAAGCAACCCATCCCCGGCGAAGACGATCTCACATCACCAGAGCATACGAATCTTCATAAAAGGCTCGTCGCCACTGCAAGAAGTTTGAAGAAGCAAAAGCGGAAGCTCAAAACAGCGGAGGACGCACTCAGAATGAGATGGAGCAAAGTACTCAACACCGCAGATAAATATGGCGCTAGTCACCAGACAAAGAGCTACCCGAAGCGCAAGCTGTTGCCCGAATTTGACGAGGAGGCCTTAGAGCCCCCGCAGTCAAAAAAGAAAGAAGCCGCCTGGCCGGATAGATGGCCAGATGACAGGCCAAGAGCAACAAGGGGCGCCACACACAAGCCGGCACACGATCAGCATAAAGATCCTCGGAAAAAGGATGATCCAGCCAGGTCTATCTATGGGCTAAAAAAGAAGACTCCAGGAAGCAACATAACCCGCCGAGCATTTCAAGACAACGACACACCCAAATACAGGGGCGCCGCACACCCACTATGTTTCACCGACGAGGTACTGGATCATGGATTTCCAACGGGATTCAAACCCGTAAACATAGAGGCATATGACGGAGCAACAGACCCCGGAGTCTGGATTGAGGATTATATCCTACACATACATATGGCCAGAGGAGACGATCTCCATGCCATAAAATACCTACCCCTCAAGCTCAAAGGGCCAGCTCGGCATTGGCTTAAAAGCCTCCCAGAAAATACCGTTGGAAGTTGGGAAGAGCTTGAGGATGCGTTTTGAGCAAATTTTCAGGGGACTTATGTCCGCCCTCCGGATGCAGACGATTTAAGTCACATAACTCAACAGCCCGGAGAGTCAGCACGCAAATTCTGGAACAGGTTCCTCACTAAAAAGAACCAAATAGTCGACTGTCCGGACGCTGAAGCCTTAGCAGCCTTTAAACACAACATCCGAGACGAATGGCTCGCCAGACACCTCGGCCAGGAAAAACCAAGAACAATGGCCACACTAACAAGCCTCATGACCCGCTTTTGCGCGGGGGAAGACAGCTGGCTGGCTAGATGCAGCACCAACGACCCGAGTACATCCGAAGTCAGGGATGGAAATGGGAAATCACGATGCAGAAAAGATCAGCGCCGGAATAAGGAAAATGGCCCAAACAGTACGGCGGTCAACGCCGGATTCAAAAGCTCTCAGCCGAACAACAAAACACTACCCCTCAAGGACAATAGTGACGAGCTATCCAACCTAAACAAGATTCTGGATAGGCTATGTCAAATACATGGTACCTCCGGGAAGTCTGCAAACCATACCCACAGAGAGTGTTGGGTCTTCAAGCAGTCCGGCCGACTTAACGCCAAACACAAGGGGCTCGACACACCAAGCGAAAGTGACGAACCCCAAAAGCAGCACTCCGGAAAACATAAGAGTTTCCCACTAGAAGTAAAATAGTGAACTCACTTCATGTGATAACATGAAAACACAGCGCGGCACCTGCCATACCAGGACACCGTCCGCAGAATGGGGATAGACCCTACCAAAATTCGCCATAACATCACTTCCTTCAAAGGAGTGATGCCAGGCCTTCAAGCCAATCATACGGGCTCTGTACCACTAGAGGTTGTGTTCGGTTCATCCGACAACCTTCGTCGCGAAAATCTCACTCTCCATATCGCCCCATTTTACAGTGGCCATCGAGCACTACTGGGACGCAAAGCTTTCGCCCGCTTTAACGCAATTACATGTCTCTTATACTTACAATGCCCGGTCCACGCGACATAATCTCATTAAAAAGTAACTCCAGGTGTTCCTTGACCATGGAGAGCGTGGGGCTGCCTTGACAGCCACTCCGACCTTGGAGGTCAAGGCCCCTAAAAACAGGTCATTCAGACCCCGGACACGGTTAGGCGAGTCCGGCATAAATAAACAAGGGGCTTCCCAGCCGCATATCCCCTTTATAAGGGGCCACACGTATAAATGATGAGAGCCAATAACGCTCAACTTTCTTCATCTTCCAAATTATACTTTATTTTAATACAACCTTTGCACGATATTTCTTAGAAACTAAGTCCTTCTCTTTTACAGGTAAAGCACGTGCTACACCCGTCCAGGATACAACACAACGGAGACACAGGCGCAGACGTGCAGCAGGGACCCGTTGCAAGGATTCTTTTCAGATTAAGACCCTGCGTAAACCTTTCTTACTGTCTCTTGTTGATACACATCCCCCGGTTTCCTACCATAGCCGAGGAGGAGGCTGGCGTTTTGGCATCGGCCGTGTCAGAAGTTCCTGCCTGTACCTGGACACTAGGGGCTTAGGGCATTGTTCTGCCCGGTACCATAAAGACCGAACACCTCAGGGAGTGTTCGGCGTCTCGAGTTAGGCCTTATATGCATCAGCTCCGAATCATGTCTTTGGTCAAATGTTGGGTTTGCCCGGCTCCTGTGTTTTGCTGCCTTACGTTCCGTATCATCGGCTAATGCGGCACCAGGAGAACTACTGCGATTGTGCCCCGGTTCGGCCGGGCGAGCACCTCAGTAGAGAAAGCCGAAAACTGACTGTCATGATATAGCGAGAGACTGGTCAACCACTCGATCGACCATTGGAATGTTTAGAATTCCTCCGCTTTGACAAAGGACCGCTTCCCGGTCAGGCACATACGCGCCCCGAGTTCAGAGAAGAGCGGTGCCGCCAGGGGCTATATAGTAGCCCCACATTCGAGCTCCTATGGCTAAGTGAAAGTGATAAAGCATTATAGTTTGGTTGCCTAGTTTGCTACGCTATCACCTCCTTAAAAGGACCAAGACATTGGATTAAGTGTGAAAAAGCGCTTTTCTTTTTGCAAACACCCCCGCACCATGTGCGTGGGGGCTGAAGCCAAAGACTGCCATCTTTCAGATTATACATACATGTACGGCCGCACAGGAGATAGTTCAATACTTGAACACACAAGTATAAAAAGCTATTGCATTATAAATATGATCTCAGAAATCATACATGTCATTCAAACATAACATCTTTCAAGCACTGCGACTCTATTAAACGAGCGCCCTGCAGGACTTCCTCAAAATAGTGCTCGGTGGGGAATCGACTTTTGTCCGAACCCCGGGATGCAACAGCGGTGGCATCCATCTCCACCCAGTATGTCTTACCACGGGCGAGAGCCATCCGTGCACCTTTTATGCACGCCGACCGCTGCATCGCCCCAATATGCGGCACCGCCCCAAGGAATTGCTGCAACAAGCCAAAATAACTCTTCGGCTTGGGCCTTCCCGGCCACAGATGAGCGACCACATCCGTCATGGCAAGTCCGGACAATCTATTCAGCTCAGCCCACTCAACCAGCCGATCACTCAACAGAAGTGGACGCTCCGGACTATGGAATTGAGACCAGAAAAGCTCTTCCATTTCGTGATCCTTCTGGCTTCGGAAGTGCACGACTGCGTCCGCCGCACTCGCTACCAAGTCCAGATAAGGATCCTCCGCACAGTACAATTGGCCCAGCTGAGCATACTTTGGATCCGTGAACTTCCTACGCAGCATAAAGGGCTTTCCAGCCACAATGTCTCCGACCTGACGCAGTTCCTCCTTCATAGCCCGCATTGCACTACGGGCATCCTTGGCTTCGGCGTCGGCCTTCTTTAGGTCCTTTTGCTCTGCTCGGCGTTCTCTTTCAAGAACCTCCTGGCGGTCGGTAGCAACTTTTAATTTCACGGCCATTCCGTCATCTCCTCCCTGCTTCGGCAGTGAGCAGCCTTCTCGGCTTCTAGCTCTTCCGCTGCCTTCGAGGCAGCCGCCTCGCTTTTTCTGGCTTGCTCCTTGGCCCGAGCAAGTTCTGCTCGAAGGTCTTCCACAGCAGCAGCACCATCTGCATCAAGCATACAAATTGTAAGGAATGGGCGTCAGTTCCCTTACTAGGTGACCGCGGAGCAACCACATACCTTGTGACTCATCAAGTCGTTTATTGACCAGCGAGATGTCCGCATCCGCAACGTCGAGTTGCCTCTTCAGCTCGGCAAATCCATCAGTCCGGCTGGCCACCGAACGTTCCACCACCTGCATAGGAAAGGTAACAATCTATAACTGAGATTATGATCCTCGGCACATTGTCGCTTTCGACAGCATACCAAGTCTGAGGGGCTACTATCTATACAGGGTGCACTTCATGTGCAAAACTGTCAAAAGGTATGTCATTTTTTGCGTACCTCAAATCCCGTCAGCAAACTTTCGACGGCCTCACACAACCCGCTTTCGGCGGACAAGATCTTCTCAATCACCCTACTCATTAATGTGCGGTGATCTTCTGAGATAGATGCCCTCTTGAGCAAATCCTGCAGCTCCACCGGCTGTACTCCAATGGGTGCCGAACTCTCCGGCCCCGCCGGACTCGGGGAGACCCTCCGTGACGACACCTCAGGGTCGCCCGCCCCGCACGACGGGGCAGCAGATGGAGGCGTTTCGCTCTCCATCATCTCCGGACGAAGGTCTCTCGAAGATGAGCTGTGCTGAGATGGGCTGAGATCCGAACTACAAGGTGAAAACTTCGGTTACCCTTAGAAATTAAGCAGGGGTGTCCACTATTACAAAATCCCCCTTTTTTACTTATGGCTCGCTAGAGGGCTGATTCCTCCGAGTAGACAGTACGGCCGGGGCTCTTCCCGACACAGGACCTTCCGGTACAGATTTCTTTCCCCGCTTTGAGGCCTTGGCCTCCGGGTCTTCGGAAGCGGTCCTCTTCTCCCCCTGGAAGGAGGGACTCTCGATTCCTCCCTTACTGAAAGCCTCCTTGGCGGAGGTGGTAGTTGCCCTGTGCCCCCCTTCGCCCTCCTCCGAAGGTGCAACCTCCAACATTTTGATTAACACGGGATCCTGCGTGGACTCAGGGAGGGGGCCGGACACCATATTAGTTTTGCTTGCGCTATCCACTCCTGTCCAAGGGATAGCTGGTTAAAAGGAAAACTCACGGTAAATAAATAGACGATGTGTCCGGACACGGGGCTACTTACTTGGGTATCCGGGCGATTGCAGCTTAGGACAGCATCCTCGGTCAATTCCGGACGCATCTCTTGTGATCCGAAGAACAGTTTGTACATCTCCGCGGGTGTCAAACCCATGAAGTGTTGAAGAGCTTGTGGCCCCTCCGGATTAAATTCCCACAGGCGGAGGGGGCGATGTTTGCAGGGCAGTAGGCGCCGGATCAACGTAACTTGTACCACTGCGACCAGATTGATCTCCCTTTCTTGGAGGCCTCGAATCCGGTCCTGCAACAGGGGTACGTCTTTGGACGGCCCCCAGTCACGTCCCTTGTTGACCCATGACGTCAGCTGTTGTGGAGGGCCCGAGCGGAAGACGGGTGGCGGCCTCTGCCTGCTGCCCTTGGGAGCGGTGATATAGAACCACTCCTGTTGCCACAAGCCGAGCTCCTCCTGAAAAGAGCCCTCGGGCCATGGAGCATCGGCCCTCTTGCTTATAACTGCCCCGCCGCACTCTGCCTGACGCCCCTCAATCATCTTCAGCTCCATGTTGAAGGTTTTGAGCCACAAGCCGAAGTGAGAGGTAGTGCGGAGGAAGGCTTCGCAGACGACAATGAATGATGAGATGTGGAGGATGGACTCCGGAGCCAAGTCATGGAATTCCAGCCCATAGTAAAACATGAGCCCCCTCACGAAGGGATCCGTCGGGAAGCCTAAACCCCGACGAAGGTGAGACACGAACACGACGCTCTCGCCAAGCTCGGGAGTCGGAATAACTTGCCCTCGGGCAGGCAGCCTATGCGAAATCTCATAGGTTAAGTACCTGGCATCTCTCAGCTTTAGCACATCCTCTTCCGTGACGGAGGAGGGTATCCACCGGCCTCGTAGGTCAGGGCCGGACATTGTCGAAGATCGAAGGTACCCGAATATGGAGCCCTGGGTGTTGGAACTCGACGCGAGGGGCGGATTCGATAGAGGATTGAAGGAAAAGAACGGGCCTTGGTCTCATTATAAAGAGGAAGAATACCAAGAGCCGTCCCCGTGACCGTTTGGGACCCGCCTTCGATGGAGGGGGCGTGGAAACGGGCGCGGTTGGGTTACCCACGTCCGTATTGATGGGAATCCCGGAATAAGGGGAACACGATCTCTGCTCCGACAACACATGCCAAGGAAACCGCTTCGCTAAACGCACTGAGGTGGCACAATAAAAACAATTCAAGTAAAGGCTTGGTAGTGGTGTGATGTCACGCCACAAAACGCGTCGGCCTATTGAACTGGTGTAATATTATTCTCCCTATGGTGGTACATGGAATTTATTTTTTCAGAGCCGGACACTATCCTGGTGTTCACAATCTTCTATAAATTATTCGAAGGAGGAACCCGCCTTGCAATGCCGAAGACAATATGCGCCCCGGACTCGTCGTCATTGAAGTCTGGTTCAGGGGCTACTGAGGGAGTCCTGGACTAGGGGGTGTCCGGATAGCCGAACTATCATCATCGGCCAGACTCCAAGACAATGAAGATACAAGATTGAAGACTTCGTCCCGTGTCCGGATGGGACTTTCCTTGGCGTGGAAGACAAGCTTGGCGATACGGATATGTAGATCTCCTACCCTTGTAACCGACTTTGTGTAAACCTAGCCCTCTCCGGTGTCTATATAAACCGGATTGCTTTAGGCCATAGGACGAACAACAATCATACCATAGGCTAGCTTCTAGGGTTTAGCCTCCTTGATCTCGTGGTAGATCCACTCTTGTAACACACATCATCAATATTAATCAAGCAGGATGTCGGAGTATTGGGCCACGGGTAGGCTGACCTGAGTCCCAGGACCTTTCAAGACGTCGGGGCAGGCCGCGCCCCTCGAGCCGAGTCCCAGGAGCGACTCCAAGACAAGCCGAGTCCCAGATGGCAACTCCGAGACAAGCCGACTCCGAGCTGGCTACCTCCAGAAAGGCCGACTATGGAGAGTCGGCCCATGACTCCTCCCTCGTCCCGAAGTACGACGTGGGGTACGGTCACGGCGTGGCCGTCCCCCCCCAGCTTATGAAGGGCTGGCATGGCTACAGTGAGCCGTATCGCTGGACGATCTCCGGCGAGGGGCGGCACTGCTGCCATGCCTGCCCTGACCTCAGCTACAGTGCGCCACGTACCGTGCCCACGACGCCGGCCTGTACGGCCCGAAGATGGCGGGGCCGCCTGTCAGTGGGTGGGCCGAAGGTGGCCTGGGCGCCCGGAAGACGGACCTGTGGGAGTCGGGCCCCCAGGAGTCGGCCGACTCCTTCCCAGGGCCCCACGAGCCATTAACCAGATAGGATGGGGAATGGCGACAGTGATCACCCGATAGACGGCGGCACTGTTGCCACGATCCAATGACCAAGCCTGCGTCATCAAGAGTGCCGCTACAATATCAAGCCTGTCCGCGGGACCCGCCAGTCGGTGGGCCCCAGAAGCCAGCGGGGAAGACGGCGGCCTGAGAGACAGACGGCTGGGTCCCGCGCCCAGCCAGATTACTATTGTACCCCCGGGGGGTAGGCCTATATAAACCCCCCGGGGCACCCATGCAAAGGGTTCCAACCTAGATAGAGATAGACCACATAGCACAGGGAGGAGAGAGTTAGCCTTGCCCTCTCCAGCCTCCCGAAACAGCTCCAGGAGCACCATTGTAGTCACTTTGCCTTAGTGATCATGCGGAGACACCGCAGAGCAGCAGTAGAGGTGTTATCTCCTAGGAGAGCCCTGAAGCTGGGTAAGTTCCGCCGGCGTGCATGTCTTCGCCTCATCCCGCTTCCAGGCACCGGCGACGTTGTACTCACTCCCACCATGATAAGCCATCCTTTGGCATATGTCGTACCCAACCCCCGACATTTGGCGCCCACCGTGGGGCGAGGTGCACCGTCGTCCGGAGATCTACTCTGGACGGGAACCCTGTTCCTCCCCGGCGAGCACAGCCAGCCCGGCACGCCGGATGGCGTCTGTGCCGACGCGCTGCACGGCGCTGAGATCGCCTGTGCGGCCAGCTGCCTCGCCGATCTTATCGGCGAGGTTCGCCTCTCTGATGAGCCTACGTCCGATGCAGGCACGAGTGTTCCCGAGAGCCTCCTCGCGGGCCTCCTCGACCAACTCCACGTCGCCGGCGAGCCTGCCGCGGACCTGGAGTCCATAGGATCCACCGACCCGATGCTGGTCGACTCTGACACCGTGTCGCTCAACGCGTTCCCCACCAACGTGGTGATCTACGACGAGCCGTTCCCTTGCGTGGGGAGCGGCGGAAGTACCTTCACTGAGGTCCTCATCCTCGAGCACGGCGAGCGCTCCGGCGAAGGAGCGCACGACCCACTCGACACGGCCTTGCGAGGCCTTGCAGCGCCGATTCCGGAAGACGCCGACGCCGAGACGCTGGAGGCGCTCCGCCTTCAGCTTGTCGAAGGTGCGAAGAAGCTGGCAAGCATGAGGCGCTTGTCAGAAGCTTACCAACGCGAGATGGATCGCGCCGTAGGCGGCTCGCCGGCTCCGACCGGGCCTAGCCGCCTAGGCGCGGTCCGACAGCGCGGCGCGGCAATCGCCAACCTCTTCGGGGCCGATTGCCCTGTGTATGCCACGCCCGCAGAGAATATCCGTGCCGCCCAGGCGGCGGCAGACGAGCTCGACAACTTCGAAGGCGAAGAGCGCCGCGTAATGACGGAGCGAGTTCACAGCTCCTCGACGCGGCCGTCGCGCAGAACGATGCCGGCTGCCGTACCGAGGCACTGCAGCGCCAAAATGATGACCCACCGCCTCGCCGAGACCAAGGTGCAACGTCTCGGACGCCGACTGGCGGGGCCCATGGGAAGAAGGACAAGGAGCCGGCTATCAGCCACAATCGGACTCGCATCACCATTGAGCGCGACCAAGACGGCTGCCCTAAAGCGGTGGAACGGCGGGACGACTACCTGCCTCCCCCTCCTCGCAGAGAAAGGCGAGTCTCCCCGCCGCCTGTGGAACATCCGACTCTCGGCGACCGCCTTGGCCTCCGAGAGGGAAGTCGGAGAGAACGACGCCCGCCACCGGATCGACCGACTCCACCGATCCCTGGCGCTGGAAGAAGAAGACGAGTTGGGTCCCCCCTGCTTTGGACCCCGCATCCAAGATGAGCCTTTCCCCAAAGGGTTCACGCTCCCCCGAGACACACCCAAATATACCGGCACCGTTAAGCCGGAAGATTGGCTGATCGACTACTCCATCGCCGTCAACATAGCGAACGGCAACAAGCGTGTTGCCGTAAGATACGTTCCGCTCATGCTCCAGGGCTCGGCCCGGACGTGGTTGAACAGCCTGAAGCCTCGCAGCATCAACAGCTGGGTCGACTTCACCGAGGCTTTCGTCCGCAACTTCACCAGCACGTACAAGCGACCTCCCAAGCCACGCCAACTCTCCTTGTGCGTGCAAGGCCCTGACGAGTCTACTCGCGACTACCTCACGCGCTGGGGTGAACTCCGGAACTCTTGGGAGGGCGTGCACGAGGTGCAGGCCATCGAGTATTTTACTGCCGGGTGCAGAGAAGGCACCCTCCTCAAGCACAAGCTCCTCTGCGATGAGCCGGAGACCCTCGATGAGCTGCTGATCACAGCGGACAAGTACGCCACGGCCGACTCCTCCATGAAGGCGGAGATTCGGGTCAGCACGTCTGGCAAAGTCGCCCCTCAGGCTCCAAGAACTCCGGCTGGAGACACCAGTCGGCGGCAACAGCAGAATGACCAAAAGCGCAAAGCCCCGCAGCCGACTTCCAACAGTCGGCAAGTGGCAACAGCAGAAGACCAGCAGTTGGAGGGACCGCCTCCGGCAAAGCGACAGAAGGGCGGCAAGTCCAACTGGCTGCCGGCCTTCTCCTATGAACAGACTCTAGACGGTCCCTGCAAGTTCCACAGCGGCGCGAAGCCGTCAAACCACACCACCAGGAAATGCCACTTGCTGACCAGAATTGCCAAGGGGGACGGCCTGCTCCCTCCCCCTCCTGCTGGGCCGCCTCCTCCACAGCCGCCCCAGCAGCCGGGCGTCAGGCCAGTCGGTGCAATACAAGACGAGTTCCCGGATGAGCACGGAGCCTATGTGGTGTTCACCAGTGTAGCAGATGACCGACGCAGCAGGCGCCAGCAGCAGCAAGAAGTGAATGTGGTTGCATCAAGTCCCCCAGAGTTCATGCATTGGTCCGAAGAGCCTATCAGTTGGAGCAGAGCTGATCACCCAGAGGTGATGCCGAGTCCAAGCTCCTATGCCTTGGTCTTAAGCGCCACACTCGCCACTGATAGGCGAGCCGCTCGCTTCTCGCGAGTACTGATAGACGGAGGCTGCAGTATCAACATCCTGTACAAGGATACAATGGAGAAATTAGGAATCAAGCGAAGACAGCTTCAGAGCAGCCAGACTGTGTTCCACGGAATCGTCCCTGGCCTTTCCTGCTCCCCAATCGGCAAGATCCTAATAGATGTTCTCTTCGGAGACAAGGATCATTTCCGCCGAGAGCCAATTTGGTTTGAGGTGGTGGACCTCGAAAGCCCATATCATGCATTGCTTGGCCGACCCGCCTTGGCCAAGTTCATGGCGGTCACCCACTACGCCTACCTCAAGATGAAGATGCCGAGTTCCAAGGGAATGCTAACCGTGTCCGGCGACTACAGAAAGTCGTCCGCTTGCGCGGCCGAAAGTAGTCGGCTGGCCGAATCCTTGGTGATCGCGGCTGAGAAACGGCTTCTTGATCGGGTCGTGGCGATGGCCGGCAAGCAGCCCGAGTTATCGCCCGACCCCAAGGAGTCGGAAGCAGAAGGATCATTCAAGCCGGCCAAAGAAACAAAGAAGATACCGCTGGACCCGGAGCACCCGGAGAGATACGCTGTCATGGGCACAGGCCTTGACAGCAAATAGGAAGGCGAGCTCGTCGATTTCCTCCGTGAGAATCGCGACATCTTCGCATGGTCCCCCAAGGACATGCCTGGTGTCCCGACGGAATTCGCCGAGCACAAATTACATGTCCGGTCTGATATGAAGCCCGTCAGGCAGCCCTTGCGCCGCCTGTCAGAAGAAAAAAGAAGAGTTGTTGGAGAAGAAATAGTCCGGCTCCTGGCAGCCGGCTTCATCATGGAAGTGGTTTTTCCAGAGTGGCTGGCAAACCCAGTAATGGTGCTGAAGAAGAACAAGCAGTGGCGGATGTGTATTGATTACACGAGCCTCAACAAAGCTTGCCCCAAGGACCCATTTGCTCTGCCAAGAATTGATCAGGTGATAGACTCCACAGCCGGATGCGAGATGTTGAGTTTCCTAGACGCATATTCAGGATATCACCAGATCAAGCTGAACCCGGCCGACAGACTGAAGACCGCCTTCATTACGCCGTTTGGAGCCTTCTGCTACCTAACCATGACGTTCGGCTTGAGAAACGCCGGCGCCACCTTTCAGCGTTGCATGCAGAAATGCCTCCTGAAGCAACTCGGCAGAAATGCCCACGTCTATGTGGATGACGTAGTGGTGAAGACGGAGAAGCGTGGAACCTTGCTGGAGGACCTCAAGGAAACATTTGAGAATCTGCGCCGATTCCATATCAAGCTCAACCCAGAGAAGTGCGTTTTTGGAGTACCAGCCGGCCAGCTCCTCGGTTTCCTAGTCTCCGAACGCGGCATAGAGTGCAATCCTGTGAAGATCAAGGCCATCGAGAGGATGGAAGCACCCAGACGATTATTAGATGTGCAGAAGTTCACCGGCTGTTTGGCATCCATCAGCCGATTCATCAGTCGGCTGGGCGAGAAGGCTCTCCCCTTGTATCAGCTCATGAAAAAGACGACCTTCTTTGAGTGGACTCCCAAGGCGGACGAGGCTTTTCTCTAGATAAATAAGATGTTGACTACTCCCCTGTGCTGGCGGCTCCAACTCCCAAAGAGCCCATGCTCCTCTACATTGCTGCCACCAGCCGAGTAGTCAGCACAGTCATTGTAGTCGAGCGGAAGGAGGAAGGCAAGGCGCTACCTGTCCACAGAACGGTATATTACTTGAGCGAGGTGTTGTCGGCCTCCAAGCAGAACTACCCCCATTACCAGAAGATGTGCTACGGTGTGCATTTCACCGCCAAGAAATTGAAGCCCTACTTCCAGGAGCATCCAATCACTGTGGTCTGCACAGCTCCACTGGCCGAGATCATCGGAAGCCGAGATGCTTCTGGACGAGTGGCCAAATGTGCCATCGACCTGGCCCCTACACCATCTACTACGAGCCCCGCACCGCCATCAAGTCGCAAGCACTGGCCGACTTCCTCGTCGACTGGGCCGAGACCCAGTATCTGCCGCCAGCGCCCGACTCCACCCATTGGCGGATGCACTTCGACGGCTCCAAGATGCGCACCGGCTTGGGAGCCGGCGTCGTCCTCACCTCCCCCACGGGAGACAAGCTCAAATATGCGCTGCAGATCCACTTCGCCGCCTCCAACAACGTGGCCGAGTACGAGGCGCTCATCCACGGGCTCCAGCTTGCCAAAGAACTCGGCATTCGCCGGATCCTGTGTTATGGCGACTCTGACTTGGTGGTCCAACAATCATCTGGTGATTGGGATGCCAAGGACGCAAATATGGCGAGCTATCGTTTCCTCGTCCAACAACTCAGGGATACTTCGAGGGGTGCGAGTTCCTCCACATGCCAAGGAACGACAACGACCAAGCAGATGCCTTGGCATGAATCGGCTCCACCCGCCAGGCAATACCATCTGGTGTCGCCCTCCGGCGCCTCCTCAAGCCTTCTATCAAGCCATCACCAGAATCAGATTCAATCTTTGTGCCGGCTCCGCCTGAGGAAGACGGATCCGACTCCAAGAAACACACAGTCAAAGCCGGCCCGGGGACTTCAGAACCCGGCCCGGGGACTGCAGTGGCAAGATCGAAGGCACCAGAGCTCGGCCCGGGGACTGCTCCAGTCGGCCCCGGGACTTTGTCAAATCAGCAAGCGGCTGCGGACTCCAACCCGCCACCTCCCAGCCCAGCCGCCCTTGTCCAAGTCGCACTAGTGGCAGTTGAAGAAATAGCAGCACCTTCATGGGCCCAGCCCATCCTCAGGTTCCTAGTAAACAGAGAACTGCCAACGGATGAAATCTTGGCTCGGCAAGTGCAACGCCGAGTAGCAGCCTACACCATAGTCAATAGAGAGCTGGTCAGGCGCAGCGTTACCGGCGTCTTCCAACGCTGCGTCGAGGCAGAACAAGGTCAAGCAATCCTCAGAGACATCCATGAAGGCGAGTGCGGTCACCATGCAGCCTCCAGGGCACTCGTCGCCAAAGCCTTCCGGCATGGTTTCTTCTGGCCAAACGCCCTGGAAGAGGCCAAAGAGTTAGTCCAAAAGTGCAAGGGGTGCCAGATTTTCCATTCCAAGCCACTTCAGCCAGCTTCCGCACTCAAGACTATCCCCATCGCCTGGCCCTTTGCAGTCTGGGGCCTGGACATGGTGGGACCATTCAAGACGGCACGAGGTGGCTTGACTCACCTACTTGTCGCAGTGGACAAGTTCACCAAGTGGGTGGAGGTGAAACCCATCAAGAAGTTGAATGGTCCGACTGCAGTGACCTTCATCGCTGACATCACAACTCGGTACGGCATCCCACACAGCATCATCACCGACAATGGCACGAATTTCGCCAAAGGCGCCTTGGCCCGTTTCTGCGTGACACAGGGCATCCGACTGGACTTAGCGTCTGTTGCCCATCCGCAGTCAAACGGCCTGGTGGAGCGACCAAACTGCCTCATCTTATCCGGCATCAAGCCTCGACTCGTCGTACCACTGGAGCGATCTGCCGGCTGTTGGCTTGAGGAGCTGCCAGCCGTCCTCTAGAGTCTGCGCACGACTCCAAACAAGTCAACCGGCTTCACACCCTTCTTCCTCGTCTATGGCGCCGAAGCCGTCATCCCAACGGACATAGAGTTCGACTTCCCGCGAGTCACCATGTACACCGAGGAAGAAGCAGAAGAAGCACATCAAGACGGCATCGATCTGCTAGAAGAGGGCCGGCTGTTGGCACTCAGCCGGTCCAGCATCTACCAGCAGAGTCTGCGTCGATACTACAACAGGAAGGTCAGGCCGAGATCTTTCAAAGAAGGCGACCTTGTGCTTCGGCTGATCCAGCGAACAGCCGGCCAACACAAGCTGTCGGCACCTTGGGAAGGCCCCTTTATCATCAGCAAGGTGCTAGGGAATGACGCCTACTATCTGATCAACGCTCAGAAGCCTCGAGCGAGCAAGAGGGACGACTCCAGCAAAGAGACAGAGCGCCCGTGGAATGCAAATCTTCTTCGAAGATTTTACAGTTGATGCAGTATGTATCGCACTACCCTTTGTATTAAAGTACTAAGACTTTGGGCCCCCCCGAGACGAGCTCGGGGACTGCCCTTTTTGTTATCTGTATGATAAGAATTATGCCTTCGAGTACATTACTTTTATTACAAGCCGCTTGGCACCGGGCCAGACTTGTCAGCCTGGGGACTTGCCGCCTTGCGCTATGAGGAGCTTCCCGTAGTCAGACAAGTAGTGCGCGGTGCCCAATCCTCCTCCTGGCAGAGCCGCAGCTCGCAGAGCGACTGTGAGGCAGGCAGGAGTGAGGAAGAACGGGCGCCCACACGAAAAATGGCTAAGGACCTAAAGCACGAACATAGCGCGAGACGGCCTCCAGCATTTCTGGAGCAGAAAGCCGACTCATGAGCAGCCGGCTCGCCGTCTTTGTTAGCCTCTATCAAAGACGGCTGACTCTTGGGTAGTCGGCCTAACTCTTTCTATCCGACTTGCTAAAGAAACTCTAAACGGCCAAGTACTTGCCTTCCCGAAGTAGCCAAGCATTTGACCCAACGATAGTCCACAGAGCGGCTGTCCGACTGGCAAGGCAGCGACTAAAGGAAGGCAGCAAAGGGAAAAGCCTAAAGAGTATTAAGCAAGGAAAGACGGAAATCGGATAAATATTTACATAGGCCCTTGGGCGAATCTTCGAATAGAAGTTCAAGATACACCCCGCGGGTGGAATTGTTCAAATCTAACAAAGTTCTCAAAAGATTACTTAAGACAGACAAGCAGAGGCGGAAACAGCAGCCTAGGAGGCGGCATCTGGGATCGGAGGATCGGAGGAGACGGCGGTGTCAGGCGCCGGGGCAGTCGGCTGGGCGGTCTTGGTTTGATCGCCTCCGGTGGCAGTCGCCTTCTCTCGACGCGGCTCGTTGCTGGAGGCGCGGTCGAGCTGAGGCTGGCCGCCTGCTTCGTCTTCTGGCAACTCCGCCTCGCCTTCGGCCTCCACCTCGTCCTCCTCCTCGGTGCTGGAGTCGATCACCTCCGCCGAGTCCTCGCCATACTCCGGGTTCATCCCGAACCACTCTGGCGGCACTTCCTCGCCGCCTTCAGCCCGCTCGGGCACGAAGACACTGGTGTCCGTGTACTCGGCGATGGCCACCGCACGCTCGATAAGGGCGCCCTCCATAGCCTCCAGCTCGGCCTGGGCTTCTGACCAAAACGCGGCCAGACGGTCCAGGTCCAGCCCTGGATACCATGCCTTGACGAACTCCAAGGCCCGGCGCGCTCCGGCCCGGGCCGAGGAGCCCTTCCAGGCCTCAAGACGGCCGGCAGCGACTTCTAGCCAGTCGGCGGTCCGACTGGCGGTGCGCAGAGCCGGCATGTCCGGCCACAAAGCGGCAACCGCCTGGGCGCCTGCACGCTGAAGCCGGCGCATCTGCCGGTGGGCCGGACGAAGACGGGCTTCAATGCTCAGGAGCTGTTCATCGACGGTTCGGGGGGCATTAGCGGCGATCTCCTCACCGTTTGCCCTTCGCGCCTCACGAGCAGTCTCGATGGCCAGAGGGACCGCCTGCGAGTGACCAGGGAAGAAGTCTGCCAAGACAAAAAAGAAGCAAGCCGAAAAATCAGAAGTCGGCCTGACACATAGTCGGAAGCCCGAAGAAATGAAAGAAACATACCATCAACAATATCCTCGATCTCGTGGAAGCCGGAGGTCAGCATCGCCTCCCTGTCAGTCCAGGAGGAGTGCTCGCTCTCGAACTCAGCCAGGAGGGCGGCCTCCTTCTTGTCGGCCTAGTCCTGCGCCTTCTTGAGAAACTCCTTCTGCTCGGCCAGCTGCGCCGCCAGCAGGTCGTGCTCCGTGGCGAGCTTGCCACACTCCTCCTCCTTGGCACGACGGGCGGTATTGGCCTCGCCCAGTTGCTCCTGAAGAACGGCGTTGGCTTCTAAGGAACGAAAGAAGAGACAAATAGGTCGTCAGCAAAGAAGATCGCCAGGAAGATCCGGCCCGACTGCTCAGCAGTCGGCCCGAATCTCAGGGACTACAGCCCGCGGGTGCGCCAGCGCGCCCCCGCGAAGAAGAAGAACTTACTCCGGCTTTCCAACAAGTCGGCAGCCCGCTTGCTCAACTCCTCAACATTATGGTTGAAGGCAGTGGCGCGGAGGTTGTGATACTCCTGCAATAAGTCATTGAAGACAAAGTTAGTATTTGGAACTCGCCAGAGGGAGTTCCGAACCGCCTGCTCAGCAGCCGGCCCGGAACTCGGGGACTACACCCAGTGGGTGCGCTGGCGCGCCCCCAAGGAGAAAAACAAGAATCGAAAAGAAAGAAGGAAATGTACTCGGATGGCCGTCCGCGCTGCCAGATGCGCCCTGGTGCAAGTTTGAAGGGTGTCGCCTTCAGCGCGCAGCTTCGCCTGAACGTCCAAAAGCGCCTGATTCAGCGGACCAGTGCCGCCTCCACGCACCCACCCGGTGGGCGCGGCGCTTGTGGGCGCGGCGTCTAAGGTTGCCGAGCTGGCGGCGCCGGTCTCCCGAGGCCGCGGCGCCGAGGTCGCCCTCTCAAGACGGCGGCGCACCGGCGAGGCGACTTGGCGAAGCAGCCGCGCCTCGGCCTCGTCTGTGACCGGCGGCTCCGACGGACCCACCGGCTGTTTGTCGTGCGGTCTCCCAGACGGCAGTGGAGGCGGTGGTGGCGGCACGAGAGTGTCCGACATGGAGGCCTCGCCGCTCTCCTTCTCCACGACGGGGTTCTCGGTGCCGGCCTCCCCGGTCTGCCCCGTGAATTCCGGAGGCGGCGGTGCAGACGACAGTGGGGGGACGAGCATCGCTGATCGGCGACGCGCGGCCTCCTCGGCACGCCGTCTCGCCGCAAGGGCGGCTTCGGCTTCCTCCAGCTTCTTCTGGGCGGAGGCGGCCGCCTTGTCAGCCTCCGCCTTTTCCAGGCGTTCGGCCTCCTCCTCCTCGCACTTCTCCCGCGCATTTCGCTCCGTCGCTGCCCAGAGGTCGGCGGCGGGGTCGGCCCGCCGAGTATTGGCGGACGTCTTTGCTGACCCCATGACGGAGGGGACGGCGACTCTCCCAAGGGAAAGAGGGGCCCTAAAGAAGAATGGAGGGAGTATAAAGAAGACTCGGACAAGATTCAACGAAGGAAAATAAAAAAAGCATAAAGACTCACGCAGAGACTAGCGGCGGCCTTCTCACTTCATTTCGGAAGCGGTTGGCCTTCGCGGCTGCCTCCTCCCGTCTAGTCGCGGCGGCCGCCCCCTTGAACTTCTTCCGTTTGCCGCCGGGCGCACTCGGCCCAGCGTGACGCTTCTTCGCGCCGCCTTGGCCGGCCAGGCCGGTGGAGGAGCCGGCGCCCGACGGGCCGATCCTCAGCTGGTGGCGCGGAGCGACTTCGCCTTCGGCGTCGTCGTCAGGCCAGTCGGTGAAGGTGGCCAAGGGCCTGAAGTCGCGTTCTGCTCCTCCTCCCCCGCCTTCGGCGTCAGCTTCCATCGCCGCCGCCCCCAAGTCGGGGTCGTCGACGTCGCTGTCCGATCGGGGACATACTCGCGGGGCTGTCTCGTGGCGCCGGCTGCAGGCTGCATAAGGGGATTCTAGCTCAGAAGAAACCGACAAGAGTCAGAAGCCGGAGTCGGCCGCAAAGAGGACAAAACAATAGAGGGACGCGACTTACCACTGGTGGGGGGTTGTCGCGCGAGTACGGCTCCTTGGCGAACTGCCAGTCCTCCCCAAACTCGCAGTTCACGATATAATTCACCGTGTTTGCCACCTCCGCACGGGGCATCTCCTTGGTGCACATCCGACTCGGGTCTCGGAGGCCGCTCATCTGACAGATCAAGTGAGGCCGACCTTGGAGCGGGAGAACTCGGCGCGCCACGAAGGCGGCCAGCAAGTCGGCCCCAACGAGACCCTCCGACTGCGTCAAGACCCGGAGTCGCTCTACGGCGGCGGCTCCGGCGGGAGTCAGCGTCTTGACTCGGTGAGACCAGCTGGGAAGCCTCCCAGTTATGGGGACGGCACTGTAAGGCGGCAGGTTGACCCAGTCGCCGTCGGAGGCGAGGTTCTTCATGTAGAAATATGAGCGCTGCCACATCTTCACCGACTTGATTAGCGTGATGGGAGGAAAGGGGTTGTCGGCCGTCGAGCGCCGCATTGCGATGAAGGCGCCGCACTGAGCCGGCACGCCGGCGATGTGCGTGCCAAGCTTAGAAGAGAAGAATTCTCTCCACAGCTCGATGGTGGGGAGAATGCCGAGGAAACCTTCGCACAGAGTGGCGAAGGCGGAGAGCAACACCACTGTATTCGGAGTGAGGTCGTGCGGTTGAAGGCTGTGGAACTCCAAGAACGAGCGGAAGAAACTGCTCGCCGGCAGCCCCAAGCCACGCATGAGGTGCGAGCGGAAGATGACCCGCTCGCCCTCCTCCGGCGCCGGCCGGATCTCTCCCTCCGGCGCGGCGCGGGCGCGCACGAGGTCCGCACTGGGGAGACGGCGTGTCCGGTGGAGGAACTCGATGTGTTCCTCTTCTACCTCCGAGCCGTCCCATACACCGGAGCGCCCGGCGGGAGCCGCGGCGGAGGAGGAGCTCATCGCTGTGGTGTGAAATGCTCTTGCTCAACGGCGGAGGCAGGAAGGAAAGAAGGCAAGACGAAGAGGGGGAGCGGGGAAGAAG
>NC_041391.1:300977601-300978273 GCF_002162155.2 Triticum dicoccoides | reverse complement strand
GCGGGCGTGGGATTAACTGCGCACGATGCCCCCACGCCGCCCCATGATCTACCCCACAAAGTTACTGCACGCAGTAACGACGTGGGAAAACTAACCGTCCACGACCGCAGCGGATCCATTCGTATGCCGAGGCACGGTAGTGGCGGGCCCCACCTGACGGCACGTCCCGTCGCGCGTGTGGGCAGGCAGACTGTCCTCTCCACGTGGTGCCCCGCGATAGGACCGCCCCGATGGCTGCGTGGAAGCGTATCAGGCACGCCACCTGGTTTCCCGCCGCGACTTCTGAGCGCGGCTCTTCGCTAAAAAACCTCCGACTCTCGACAGTCGGCCCGAGGGAAGATGGCAGCCGAGTTCCAGAGTCCGCTCCAGGAAGGATGAAACTGTCGAAGCCCCACAATGCAGCGTCCGCAGGGCTTCACCAGCTTCGGGGACTACTGTCGAAGTATTGGGCCACGGGTAGGCTGACCCGAGTCCCAGGACCTTTCAAGACGTCGGGGCAGGCCACGCCCCTCGAGCCGAGTCCCAGGAGCGACTCCAAGACAAGCCGAGTCCCAGACGGTGACTCCGAGACAAGCCGACTCCGAGCTGGCGACCTCCAGAAAGGCCGACTATGGAGAGTCAGCCCATGACTCCTCCCTCGTCCCGAAGTACGACGTGGGGTACGGTCACGGC
>NC_041391.1:300951428-300977298 GCF_002162155.2 Triticum dicoccoides | reverse complement strand
AAGATCTCCGGCGAGGGGCGGCACTGTTGCCATGCCTGCCCTGACCTCAGCTACAGTGCGCCACGTACTGTGCCCACGACGCCGGCCTGTACGGCCCGAAGACGGCGGGGCCGCCTGTCAGTGGGTGGGCCGAAGGCGGCCTGGGCACCCCAAAGACGGACCTGTGGGAGTCGGCCCCCTAGGAGTCGGCAGACTCCTCCCCAGGGCCCCACGAGCCATTAACCAGATAGGATGGGGAATGGCGACAGTGATTGCCCGATAGACGGCGGCACTGTTGCCACGACCCAATGACCAAGCCTGCGTCATCAAGAGTGCCGCTACAGTATCAAGCCTGTCTGCGGGACCCGCCAGTCAGTGGGCCCCAGAAGCCGGCGGGGAAGACGGCGGCCTGAGAGACAGACGGCTGGGACCCGCGCCCAGCCGGATTACTATTGTACCCCCGGGGGGTAGGCCTATATAAACCCCCCGGGGCACCCATGCAAAGGGTTCGGACCTAGATAGAGATAGACCAGATATCACAGGGAGGGGAGAGTTAGCCTTGCCCTCTCCAGCCTCCCAAAACAGCTCCAGGAGCACCATTGTAGTCACTATGCCTTAGTGATCATTCGGAGACCCCGCAGAGCAGCAGTAGGGGTGTTATCTCCTAGGAGAGCCCTGAAGCTGGGTAAGTTCCACCGGCGTGCATGTCTTCGCCTCATCCCACTTCCAGGCACCGGCAACGTTCTACTCGCTCCCACCATGATAAGCCATCCTTTGGCATATGTTGTACCCAACCCCCGACACAGGACGTAGGGTTTTACCTCCATCAAGAGGGCCCGAACCTGGGTAAAACATCGTGTCCCTTGTCTCCTGTTACCATCCGCCTAGATGCACAGTTCAGGACCCCCTACTCGAGATCCGCCGGTTTTGACACCGACAAGGACGTTGTAGCCGTGGTGTGTGGCCGGCATGAACTTGACCAGTGCTGGGTACCCAAGGATGGCGTTGTAGGGAAGGAGGATGTCGGCGACGTCGAAGTCAATGAGCTCGGTGCGGTAGTTGTTGCGCTCGCTGGAGGTGACTGGGAGGCGAACCTGCCCGATCGGGTGTGTTGATCCATCGGTCACTCCTGGGAATGGCTTGGTGGGGTGCAGTTGGTAGTATGGCACCTGGAGCCTATCGAACGTCTAGACAGAGAGAACATTGATTCCTGCTCCGCCATCGATGAGGGCCTTGGTGATGGTTACATTGCTGATAACGGGGGAGCAGAGCATGGGGAGCGTGCTAGCGGTGGCCGCACACTTGAGCCGGTCTGAGGAGTCGAAGGTGATGATGCACTTGGACCACTTGAGAGGGCGAGTTGCCTCAAGCTTGGGAGCGCCGCATTGACCTCGCGCGCAAACTGCTTGAAGACACGATGGGAAGCTGGGGCTTGTGAGCCGCCCAAGATGCAGGCGATGGCCCGCGACTCCTGGAAGCCCCCAGCCCCCTCATCCTGATGGTGATCCTCATTCCTTCTTGGCGGTGGAGGCAGAGGAGGCAAAGCTGCATTGCCCTAAGGGCGGTCCTCACGAGGCTGCTCCCTCCAGTTGCCCTCGCGAGGCTGGTCCTGCCAACTGTCCTCACGAGGCTGGTCGTGCCACTCCTGACGGTGGTCGCGTCCATCCCAACGTCCTCCACCTCGGCTACCTCCGCGACCGTAGCCCCGATCGTTGCGCTCGGGGCGTCGACCGAGGCGCCCGTCGCGGAGGCCCCTGAGCTCCTGGCAGTCACTGGTGTTGTGGTTGTAGACGTCGTGGAAGGCGCAGAACGGCCGCTTGCCCTTGGATGACTCCGGGTGGTCGCAGCCGCGCTTGGTCTCTGGCTCTGCCGCAAGCACGGGTGGCCCTTTGCGCTTTCTGTCCTTGGTCTTGGTCTTCTTGTCTTCTGGATCAGCATCAGGGAGCTCGAGGAGGGAGAGGCGTCCCTCCTTAGCCCTTGCACACTTGTTCGCCATGTTGAACATCTCCAGAGCAGTGCAGAGGTCCTCGTGGAGGGCGAGCTCCTCCTTCATCTTGACATCACGGACGCCATCGGTGAATGCAGAGATGATGGCCTCGTCTGACACCTTGGGAATCTTGAGGCGTACGTTGTTGAAGCGCTGGATATACTTATGCAGGGTCTCCCCAGGCTGCTGCTTGACGCGGCGCAGGTCGCCCGCGGCCGGCGGATGGTCGTGAGTGACCTGGAAGTTGGCGATGAAGGGGCTACGCATCTCCTCCCAGGAAGAAACTGACCCCTCGGTCAGGTTCAGGAGCCAAGAACGCATGCCATCCTTGAGGGCCATCAGGAACCAGTTTGCCATGATCTTCTTGTCGCTGTTGGCCGCCTCGATGCTCAGCTCGTAGAGCTATAGGAACTTGACGGGGTCTGTGGTGCCGTCGTAGCGCGGAGGCAGGTCAGGCTTGAACTTGCTTGGCCCAATGACGTTGCGGAGCTCTGCAGTGAACGCACGGCATCCTGCCGTGGCCACTGGAGGTCGTCGAGGGGGTGGAACGTGGTCCTAGTGCACGCGCACCGCCACCTCCTGTGGCGGCTCGTGAGCCTGGTGCTGGCATGCTGGAAGCACGCGCGCTTCTCCTTGGAGACGTTGAACCACCTGTCAGCTCACGTCATCCTGAGCCGGCGCCGGGCGCTGCGGGTCGCGCCGTGGAGCCAGGAGCCTAGTGAGCGACGTCACCCGCTGCAGGTGGTTGCTGAGGCAGCGAGTGAGCCGGCCCGTCGGAGCCCCCGTGGGCGACGCTCATGAGCTTGGCGATACGCTCGAGGCACTCCTCATAGAGATCACTCACCAGACTGTAGCAAAGAAGCTCTCGCGCTATGAGCAGAGCGGCCTGCGCGTCCACCTGGCCGCGTCGCGCGTGGGAGGGCGAAGCTGCTGGGGTCTGTGACGGAGTAGCGGTGCAGCCATCACGGCTCACCGATAGGTGCAGTGATGAAGCTTGCTGCTCGTGGCCGGCAAGGCCCGTGGCGGCGTTGGCCACCAGAGAAGGAGCGCGGCGGGCACAACCATCACCTGCCGGAGCCATCTAAGCGACACGGGTGGTGACCGCGGCCCGATGCTTGGCGCGAGCCCTGCACGCGTCGGCCATGGAGATGTTGAAGCAGAGACGGGTCGAACGACGGAAGGGAGGATCCGATGCACCCCTACCTGGCACGCCAAATGTCGGATTTTAGGATCCAGCAACCCTTGAGAGGTTCGAACTCTGGGGTGCGTGTAGAGATCTCAACCTGCCCAGCCTGCCTACTCGCGATCCTCCCTAGCCTAGCGTGTAGAGCTCAGAGAGACACAAAGACAAAGCGATTTATACTGGTTCAGGCCACCATTGTGGTGTAATACCCTAATCCAGTGTGGTGTGGTGGATTGCCTCGAGGGTTCAGGGATGAACTAGTACAAAGGATGAACAAGCCTTAGGAGGTGAGGTGTTCTTGAGCTGGTGTGATGCTTGGGGTGGAATTGATCTCTCCCCACTATGGTGGCGGCTAAGTCCTATATATAGTGGCCTTGGTTCTCTTCCCAAATATGAGCGAGAAGGGATTCCACAACGACGGGATTTCAAAGGGGACAAGTAGTACAGTCTATCCTGACTAAAGTAGTCTTTGCCTGCGAAAAGCCTCTGGTTGTGACGCTGCGGTGGGCTCGGTGATGACCTCCGTCGTGCCGTCCTGGTGGTCTTGGTCTTGTTGCACCAGAATGGAAATTTTGGTTGATTCCTCAGGACTCTGCGTGTGTGGCTTGCCTTCCTTGCACCAAAGAGGAAACCTGCGCTCTGCACCTACCTGGTGTTGGTCGTCATGGCTCACTCCAGCTGAGCCTCATGAGGTAGCTGCATAGAACTCTCCACCCCTCAGGAGCCCTCCCGAAGAGGCCAACTCCTTCGGGGGTCTTGGCATCGTTAGCCTCGCGAGGCTTGGCTCCTCACGAGGGTCTTGCGTGTTGGTGTTGAAGCTGGGCCGTATCAGGCTGTCGATGGAGCCACGTGGTGGGCTGCAGGCAGGCAGGACTGGATACCCCCAAGTCCAGGACGCCGACACTTACGGCTTAATTCCCATGTACATGGGGGAACTAGGATCATTAAGTTGACCCCGAATGAACTTGGTTTTTTTTATGATTTTATCCTTCTCTGTTATAGGGTTGCGTGATCCCTCGGCTAGCAACTCATCAAATTCATTGTACTCGTCCTCATCGGCAACATCGTTGACACCCAGTACCCTCCTCTTCCCATGCATCACTACATGGCCGTTCTTATGCAAAGGGTCTTCCGCAAAGAAAATCTGTGTAGCATCACTGGCAAGAATGAACGGGTCCGCGTGATATGCCATCGTTGTCCTGTTAACACAGGTCTTCCTGTAATCATCAACCTTTACTTGACCAAGAGGGATCCATGAGCACCTGAATAATGCCACCTTAACTTTCACATAGTCAAGCTCCCAAATCTCTTTGATGGTTCCATAGTATACCCTTTTATCAGCTTCATCTACAGTCATGCATTCTATTCGAACAGAGCTGTTCTGATCTGAGGTCTTCTCACCACGTTCATTAATGTAGAACGTGTATCCATTTATGTCATATGCTTGGTACGTCAACACCGTAGGTGATGGCTTTTGTGCCAACCACGTAGCAACGTCATCGATGGATCATTGTGCCAAACGCTTCTTTTTCAACCATTCGGTGTAGTTCTTAGTGTGCTCCTTCATCTCCACATCTGATGAAGGCACCATTGGTAATAAGATTTGGCAAATCTCCGCCAAGTGTTCGTCGGCGTAAGAGGTGAGAACTGAGCTGCTAAGCAGTACCATCAAATGGGCTTTCTCTGCCAATTCTCCGGGTGCAGACATTTGCGTGCTAGCAAGGACCGGCTTACCTTTCAGCCTTCCCTAGTGGCAAGAGAGGGGCAAACCTATAGGTCGTTGTTTCATGTATTCGGTGCAAAACTCAACCACCTCCTCTACGGTATAACCTTGTATGATGCTTGCCTCTGGATGGTTTCGGTTCCGACAAAAGCACTTCAGTATTCCCATGAATCCTTCAAACAGGCACATGTTGCGAAGAAACACAGGACCACAATACTTTATCTCGTGGACAAGGTGCATAGTGAGATGGACCATGACATCAAAGAATGACGGTGGGAAAAACATATCTAGGTTGCACAATATTCTTGCAATATCATCTTGCATATGATCCAGCTCTTCAGGATCTACAACTTCCTGCCATAGTTGGTTGAAGAAATCACAGAGCTCATTGAGTGTGTTCCTTATATCTTTGTCCAACAGATCCCTGATGGCCACCGGGAGGATTTGTGTCAACATTACATGGAAATCATGTGACTTCATGTGTCCCAACTTCATTTTACTTGAGCTCACATACACGAGACTTTTGATATTTGCGGAGTAGGAAGAGGGTGTCTTAACTGACAACAAATAGGTGAAGAACTGTGTTGCTTCTTTTGTACTAGAATTGTAACTCTGATGAGCTTTGATGAATTTGTCACCATCTTCTGCTTCGCTCTTGCCTTTTGATTGATCAGCAAGCATATCGAGCCGTGAACCCTCACCATCCTTTCTTTTACCTTTAATCTTGAGCAGAGTACCAAGGATGCTTTCACATACGTTCTTCTCTACGTGCATGACATCGATGCAGTGACGTACACGTAGAATCTCCCAGTAAGGTAATTTCCAGAACACCGATTTCTTCTTAAACACTTGACCCTTGGGTGTTTGTTTCACCGTCTTAGCGTGATTCTTCCCAAGCACAACATTAATTTTTTAGCCATGTTGTGGACCACCTCCCCATTATAGGGTCTTGGGCCCACTTCTACCTCTGTCGTACCATCAAATTCAGCTTTCATCTTTCGATATGAGTGATTTTTCTGTAAGAACCTACGATGACGCAAATACACGGTTTTGCACGAGTTGGAAAGTCTTTTGCTAGCTGTCCTATCCATGCATGTGACACACCCTACATCTCCCTTCGTTTTCTACCCTGATGTGTTGCCTAATGTCGGCATATCTTGAATGGTGTGCACCAACATCACATGTAGATCGAAAATCTCCTTTTTGTAAGCATCATAACATTTTACAACAGGTGCATCTATCCACACTGTCAACAGTTCTTCTATCACTAGCTGAAAGTAAATGTCGATGTAATTTCTAGGTTGCTTTGGGCCTTGGATAATCATTGACATCATAATGTATTTTTTCTTCATACACAACCAAGGAGCTAGGTTATATATGCACAGAAGCACCGGCCATGTGCTGTGATTGGTGCTCATATCACCAAAAGTATTCATCCCGTCAGTACACTCCCCGAGCCTTATACTTCTAGAATCCTTGGCAAAGTCTTCAAACTTGTTGTCGATTAATTCCCACTGAGCCCCATCTTTCGGGTGCCTCATATACTTATCTGCAATTCGCTCATCATGATGCCACCGCAACCTCTTTGCCTCTCTAGGGTTTGCAAACAATCACCTCAACCTTGGAATTAAAGGCAAGTACCAAACAACCTTGAACAGGATTCATGTCTTGATCTCGTCATCCAATTTGTACTTGTCCTTTGCTCTCCTGCGCTTGTATCGTGCATGCTTGCATTCATGACTTGCACGCAAATCTTTGTACTCACCACAGTACAATATACAATAATTCACGCAAGCGTGTATCTTCTGTACTTCAAGTTCCAATGGGCAAACAATTTTGTTCGCTTCATTCATGCTTCTGGGGAGCACATTATCTTCCAAAAGAATTTCGTTGAAAATACCTAACATCTCTGTGAAGCCCTTGTTTGATAGACCATTTTCTTCTTTAAATTTGAGAAGCTCCATGGTGGCACGCAACCTAGATACAATTCTTTCTTGGAGTTCGCATCAATGGTTGTCAGATCCTTGTACCCAATTATATCCTCGTTGGGCCCTCAAAATCTACAATCATAGCAGCAAAATATGGCATATCAAGATCATCGTCATATGCGTCGACGTCTTGGTTTTCCAGTGGACATTTCGGCTTTCTGGTGTTCCATTGGTAGCTTGATGCCTCTGGCCTGATGTTAGACTCAACATCCATGTGACACTGATCGGGGTTTGGAATCTCGCAGCCCTGGGTATCTTCATCCATTACCTCATCTTCACCGTGTCTGGTCCAACGTGTATATCCATCCATGAATCCCCGAGAGACTAAGTGCCACTGGACATCTGCAACTACACGTGACTCTGTATTAGCACAATCAGCACATGGACACAAGATGTAATCCGCATCACCAATTCTCCTCTTTGTACTTTCAGCCAAATTCATGAACTCTGTCACGCCACTGATAAAATCTGCGGTATTCCGAACGTTCATCCATTCAGATCGTTCCATCTGCACCACACGAATGGTAATTAAAAACAAAACAACAACATTGATACACGGATTAACTGCTGCCCAATGATGCGTGCATAAATCACAAGGCTTTATTTTCATAATTACTGAGGGCGCTCCATATTGTTACCCAAACATGCAATGAAAAAAATTCATGGTCAGTCAATTTACACGCAGAGTACTAGTACAACACTACCCTTAGGAATTGGATACCTTAATTAAGCCACTCACAAAAAGAATACCTTAATTAAGTAGCCGTGCGGCGACCTCCACCCACCAGACAGAGAAGTGCGATGTGGCGGCACACCGAGATAGCAGGGTCGAGGAGCAAAGCTTAGTGCGGTTGCCGCCTGAAGTTCGACCTCCACTATCCCTCCATCGACCGCGATGGATGTGCTAGAATCACGCCGCCTCCGACCTTGATGGCTGAGCTCCTCCTATCTCCCACTACAGACCGAGGATTGACCTCCTATGATGCCGCCATCGCCCACCTACCGAGGATTGACCTCTTCTCCGGTAGCCCTTGCCTAGGTCACCGTCGCCATCTCTAGATGCGTACCGACTGTCTTTTTTGACGGATATCCGCTGAGCGGCTGTTTACAGGTATCACGATAACTCAATCATATGTACAGGATAGTACATCACATACGGTTATGTAACAACAATTGTCTCTCACCTATGTTGTCTTCTCACATGGTTTGGTGCACAAATCGTGTGTGATGTTCTAATACCTGACACAAACGACATGTATAAACAGTGTGCCGTATACTCCAACATATAGTGCCATAAGTAGTTCCCGACCGTTAGCTTATCCCCACAGTTTCCCCATTTGCCCCAAATCTCTACATAGCCTCCGAATTCCCTCACATGGAGCTGACATTGGGGGAATGCAGGCGAGTGGTGCTGACAGTTTCGGTGTGGCTGCTCCTGCTCGTATCGCCGCCACGACGGCGGTCACTGCCGAGCACTTGCCTAAGCTCATTAGAAGGCAGGTGTACTACGGATCTGAATCGTCCTGTCAGGTTCCAATCTATCCCGATCTTTTTTAGCATGTCCAAAGTAGCTCCTTGCTGAATCCATCCTGAATTGAACCCCCCCACCCAGGAAAGCGATCTGCTGCCGTATCCGGAGCATGACTCCAGACTCCCACAACACGAGTTGGACTCCGAGTTTTGCGCCACTGAGAAGTACAAAAAGCTGAGTTGTGTGCACGGGCACACTCCCACTCGATGTGTATGCATGGAGGGATTCGACATTGGCAGGCGGTTTCTTAGTTGCCCCTTAGAGGTTAGTGCTAAGTTCATCATTTTACATGAGTTATTGCCACTGCTCATCCTGAATACTATTTAACATTGGCAGGGATATGAGGCTTGTGCCTTTGTTAACTGGCTGGACGAAGAATGGCACGGCAGGGCTCAGAGTGTTATCACCAAGCTTGCAGAAGATAACATTAAGCTGAAGAAGAAACTGGCTGATCTGGAATGTACAATCAGTTTGATGAAGCAAGAAAGAATCAGTCACAGGCAACAGATGAAAGCAAGTGACAAGAAGGAACTAGCATGTGTAGTTTTTGTTGTCGCATTAGCCATGTTCTATGCGCTGTTTGCAATGATGATTAGGGGTTTTGTTTGACAATATTGCTAAAGCACATCTAGATGTACTCTAAGTAATGCACATCTAGGTCCTATGCATTGATGTTACGCGAAGATTCATGCAGATATTTTTCTTGGTCTTTTTTCTTTTCCTTTGTAGTTTGATTATTACTTGCTTTATCAATAAGAAGAGATCAATGCATTGCTTGCCAACTATCCTACTCCGTTTGTACCGTTATCGATGCATAATCCCAAAACTCGTTCCTTATTTTTGTCCTGAAAAAGGAAACCAGCCAAATAGCCAATAGGAGTCATGTGCAACCCCGAGAATTTGGAGCAACTGGGTACAAATAATTGCGGTTAGATAATACGCCAACCCCCGCTTCAATTGGCAGTTCCTCTTCTTTGCATACCCCGCTTAAGTGTCCACCATTTTCATCGTCCCCGGCAGGCCGTGCTACTTCCCGGCACACACTCTGCAGCCATGTCGAGCGGCAGCGAGGACGACAGTTTGGCCAGTAGTCTAGCACCCGATGATAGGTCAACATCGGAATCATCCCGCTCGTCTTCCATGAGTCCGGCGTCGAGCCCAGACCTTGATTATATCCGGTTCATGGAAGGGACGCCATCTACAGAGTCGTCAGACAACATCTAGACGGACGAGGAGCCGTTGGAGGACGAAGAAGAGGACGACGATGATGAGGAGGAGGAATGGTCGAACGAGGAGGAGGATGATGATGACAGCAATGACGATGACGATGGCGGAGGCGATGAAAAGCCAACGGTCAGCAGCAAGAAGCGTCCTTGCTAAGACGATGTCGCGGGGCCGTCCAACAACAACAACAACAAGAAGAAGGACTAAATTAAGCAGACTGTATATATCTCTGTTTATCCTGTAAATCTCATCGCAGACGGTTAGTAATATGTATTTGATAGAGATCTTCTACATTATCGCCCACAGGTTGGTTTGTTGAACTGTTTGCCAGGTATCACACACATCTTGCTACGCTGAATCGTTTGTGTTCACCTCAATCATCGCAAATGGTTCATTGGAGCAAACTGTATGCCGTATATCGCACACACATTGATATGGCTGCCCGTTTCTGTTGTTCTTCCTCATCACAAACAGTTCTGCTGGATCAACCGTATGCCCAGCATCGCACACGCAAGTAAAATTTGAACCGTGTTTAATGCATTCGTCATTGCAAATGTTTTGCACCTTTTTTGACGGTTCTTTTACACCACTGTTTGCGATTATTGCATCGCACATAGTTTCATCAAAGGGTCTCTGATCGTAGTGTCGCATTAGCAGCATCCTGCAGTAGTGCCACCAATCCTCTACAATTTTCAACAATTGCTAGCTGGTGAAGGACTGCATGTGGCTCACAACATTATGCCTCCTAACAATATTCAAGATAGCCCAGCAGCTGCTCAGAATGACTCCATCTCAATGAACAACATTTGTGACTCTAGTGCCACTGTTTCAGATTCATATGTATTGGTACCCCTAGCACTCATGAACCAATTCTGGTCACAAGAAGCTTCCAGTTCTGTGCTGGTTCAATTAATCAGTTCAGAGACCAACACTCTGCTCACAAACAGGCTGGAGATCTCCCTCACAGTTTTTGCAACCTGACTACATTTGGATATGACCTCCCATGGTAACTTCACTCCTGCTATGATTTTGAGGGATTGTATCCCAATTTTCAGGCTCAACACTTGCCTTATTGTAGCGGTGAGGCCCATCATTGCCTCTTATGGCCCTTGGAGTAACCACTATGGGTTCAAGCAGGCCTGTCACTTTCAATGTTACAATTTCTGAAAATGCAGGTTCTCTGAATGTTATCTCTGCCTCCAAAGAAATAAATGACACTGTGACATCTTCAGTTCGAATTGAAGAAATCACTGAGGCCTCTAACTGGCAGCTTGATCAGCTTAATGAAATGGATGCCCCTGTTAGTAATGATTGTGCACTTCCATCAGATTCTATGTCTGCACCTTCTCTGTCTGAAACTGGCCATGGTTGTATTAAGAGTGCGCAGGTTTTCTCTCATCTAGTCCCTAATGATAAGATGATTGCTTCTGCACCAACTATTTATGAGAATGGCTCTTCTTCCTCCTTGGGCTGTAAGGGAAAGGCTGTGGTACCTAAGTGCTCTGTCTCTCTTTGTAGAAGCACTCTTCTAGCAAATATGATGGCTTTAAGGTGCCACCGGTTTTTTATAGCAAAATGAAGACTTCCAAGGTCAAGCCAAGGCATGTACCTTCTTGTCGGCATCCTGGACTTGGGGGTATCCAGTCCTGCCTGCCTGCGGCCCGCCAGGTGGCTCCATTGATGGCCTGGTATGGCCCAGCTTCAACACCAACGCAACAAGACCCTCGCGAGGGGCCAAGCCTCGCGAGGCGGACGACGCCAAGACCCCTGAAGGAGTTGGCCTCCTCAGGAGGGCTCCTGAGGGTCGGAGTGTTCTATGCAGCTACCTCATGAGGCTTAGCTGACGTGAGCCATGACGACCAAGGCCAGGTGGGATCCAGGCGGGCGCAGAGTGCAGGCTTCCTCTTCGGTGCAAGGGAGGCAAGCCGCAAGCACGGAGTCCCAAGGAATCAGCCAAAGGTTTCCATTCCAGTGCAACGAGACCAAGACCACCAGGACGACAAGACAGAGGTCATCACCGAGCCCACCACAGCGTCACGACCAGAGGCTTTTTGCAGGCGAAGACTGCTTTTGTCAGGATAGACTGTACTACTTGTCCCCTTTCAAATCCCGCCACTATGGAATCCCTTCCCGCTCATATTTGGGAAGAGGACCAAAGCCACTATATATAGGACTTAGCCACCACCATAGAAGGGGACCGAAACCAAAGCAAGTAGAACACCACACCAGCTCAAGAACGCCTCACCTCCTGAGGCTTGTTCATCCCTTGTACTAATTCATCCATAGCCCCTCGAGGAAATCCACCACACCACACTAGAGTAGGGTATTACACCACAAGGGTGGCCCGAACCAGTATAAATCTCTGTGTCTTTGTGTCTCTGTGAGCTTTGCGCGCTAGGATAGGGAGGATCGTGAGTAGGCAGGCTAGGCAGGTTGAGATCTCTGCACGCACACCAGTGTTCGAACCTCTCACGGGTTGCTGGATCCTGAAATCCGACATTTGGCGTGCCAGGTAGGGGTGCGTCGAATCTCCTCTTCCATCGACCAGTCCTCCTCTGCTCCACCGACGCCATGGCCGACACCCCGAGAGCCCACGTCGAGAAATGGGTCGTCCAGACCTCCTCGGCAGCACCCGCCGGCGAAGAAGACCTCCACTCTGCCTTGCTCGCAGCCCACGTTCTGCCAGGGGCGACCGGCCGCGGGGGGCGCGCGGTGCAGCCTTCTCCTCTAGCGCCGCACCGCAGCCGCGCAGCTGCACGATCTGCAAACTACGCTGCGGCCACTGCTCCGCACTCGCGCGGGGAACAAGCGAACATGCGGGAGGCGGTCATCGTAGCCCGTGAGCTTCTGTGGTGCAGGCTGCTTGAGAGCGGCCGCGACGCCTTGCTGGAACGGGTCACTGAGCTGCTGGATGCGGTGTGCAGGGGGGCTGTGCTGCTCTGCACCCTCCCCACGTCACAGGCGGTGGTGGGGGTGCGCACTCATCCCCAACACAGCCGCGCGCCCTTTCCCAGGTGCCACGGAGAGCCTCTCGACGCCAACCAGCCTCGTGGAGCAGCCCGCGCCGCCCCATATGTGCCCCCTCGGCACGGGGCTGCTTCGGACGACACCACCAGGGGCTGTGTTGGAGTGCCGGCCCCTGGCCAGCAGGACCAGAGGATGGCAGAAGGGGGCGGGAGCGTTAGGCGGCCGGGCGGCGCCCCTGGTGCGAACATCCCGAAAGCCTACGTTCCCGGTGCGATGGATCCAAGGCACGCGCTAGGAGAGGGCCCCAGCCGATCCCCCACGCCAGGCTGGGCGCTGGACATACACGAGGCCGAGCTCTCCTTCGAACCACCACCAAGACCTGCCGACGTCCCCAACAACGTCAGCCTCTGGGTACAGTTAACGCCGCAGGGGCACACTTACACTGACCATGGATCGCAGGTAAACCAAGATGCGGCGACCACCAGGACCCTCAGGACGGCGGACTCTCCTTAGGAGCGCGAAGGACGTTGGGAGCAGCACGGGGGAAGCCCAGCGGCAGGGCCCTCCTCATGCTGCGCAGAGCAGGATCCAACCTGGAGGTAGTTTCCTTGCCGGGGAAGGCGCCGGCGAGCCCTTCCCCTCGGCAGGGGGCCTACGGCCGCCGAAGACGCTGTCAGCGTCCCCTTGGCCCCTTGGTCTTGTCCTGGTTTCCGGTCTACCAAAAGTGGTTAGGGGCGGCGCACGGCGGGGTCCTCGTTGGGCGACATGAAGCAAGGCTCCGGTCTGTGAAGGTCTCCGCTCGTGACACTCTCACGTAATAATGAGTGGGGTTGTACACGCCTCGGAGTCTCCTGAGTGCCGCCCTGGGGCCTCCGGGGGCTCCCACCCACATCCTAGTGGAAGCACCATGCTCCGTGCTGGCCGTCGACACTATCCCCAATGACTATGCCCAGCCAGTGGAAGCACTTAGCTCCGCGCTGGTGAGAAGTCCGAAGATTGAAGATTGAAGACCAGTTGGGCGCTGGATGTGGCCGCTTGCTTTTTGCCTCTCTTTTTGTACTCGCTTGCCGACTTTTTGAAGAAGTTTGTTTTCTATGTGATTATAAAACAGGGGGAGTTTTCTTTTTCTTGTATCGCTCTCTTGCCTTCAGTTCTTGTGTTCTTTTCTTGGAGCTCGTGACCGCTACCCTGCCCTCTAGCACCTCGTGAGCGGGGGCTGGGTACGGTGTACGCACTGGCGCTGATCGCTCCCCTCGAGGGATCGAAGGTGCGGCCGCCCCGTGCGCCCACCTTGCCACAATCTGGCAGTTGGCTCCTCATGAGGCACTTCACGGCAGGCCAGCAGGCCCCTCGAGAGGCACAGGGCCTCGCGAGCCAGCAGCTGGCTCGCCTCAGGAGTAGGGGCGATGTCGTAGCATCAGGCCTCACTCAGGACCCACGAAACCCAAGATAAGTCAAAAACAACTATCCCGTTCATCGGCCCGCAGCCCTGCTGGCCCCCCCTCCGGGTGCTACTTCAAAAGCATTTAGCAATCTCATATATCATAAGGGGCACCCCCTTTTCAAAATGTTGTCACAAGGATGCGCTTGAGTTTTCATACAGGTCAAAGCAAAAGAAATACAGGCCTAGCAAGGCGTGCCTTCATCGTCACTCCCATCCACACTGCTTGTGTTGAAGCTGCCACCCTCCACGTCATCTCCACCCACACCAGCTCCTTCGGCTGCGAGCAGGACCGTGTCATCCTTGGGAGTCAGCTCCTTCACCAGAGCATCCACATGACCGTCCACCCACTTGGCAAGCTTGTCTTGGGTGGCCACAGGCACGGGGGCTAGTACGGTGCTGAAGTCGAAGTGGGAGTCAAGGTTTAGGAGGTTGCTGAAGATGCGTGAGAGCGCACGCCCAAGGAGACCCCAGCTCCTCTCCTCAACGAGCTGACAGGCTTTTGCGAGCCTGGTCCTCCAGGAAGGTCACGATATCAATGAAGAAGCGGAGATGGCTGGCATAGTCGCTCTCGCGCGGGTGAGGAGCGCTCTCATCGCAAACGGCACCCGAGGCGTTGTTGGCTCTGACACGCAGACCCTGGAGCATGGGGCCGTGTTCGTGCTCCAGCGTCAGGCGGCGTCACTTTTCACTCAAAGCCTTCTCCAGGAGGGAGGCGGTGTCCTCGGCCTGCTTCCGGAGAGAGGATATCTCCGCACGAGCAGAATCCAGGGCGGATTCGGAAGAATCCAGGGATTCCCGGGCAGCGTCCTCGCGCTGCTTCACTGTTTGCAGCTCGGCCTTCAGGACGGAGGTTCGACCCTCAAACTCAGCCTTGAGCAGCTCCAGGTCTAGGAGGTGCCCCTCGACTATCTCAGCACGTGCCTTTGCCACCTTCTCCTCCACCTCCACTTGGACCTGAACTTCTCGGGCGGCGACAGCTTCCTCAGCCACGGTGGCCTGTCGCTCCCTCACCTCCAGCCTTTCCAACACCAAGCTATGGTCCAGGGCCTCCAGCGTCAAGTCCTCATGGCGCCTCAGGAGCTCCGCCTCGGCAAGGGCCACCTCACCTGGTGAGAAGGCCAGCAAGGCATGACGCTCCTCGATTTCGCGCAGCAAGGTAGCACTCGAAGGCAGAAGATCTCGCTCCCGCTCCTCAGCCGCCTCGCGACAGCGGTTGGATGCCTCGGCCTCTTCCATGGCGCGAGCGCAAGCTTCTTGAGAAGCCGCGAGCGAGGCCTCCACGCGTGCTTCGGCTTCGTCTTGCTGAAGCTTCCCAAGGTTGATGGCCACCTTTAGCCGCCGCCATTCACCCTCCAAGCGGCGGTTCTCTGCTTCAAGCCTGGTGTCGACGTTGGCGAGCTCCCTGCCAAGGTGGGCCATCGTGCACACCGCTTCACCAAAGAACCTAAAGCGCACCGCGCTGCACCCGCGAGCAAGCGCGAGCTCGTCGCCAAGATCTTCACCGACTCCGGAGGTCTCTCGGGAGGCGCTGGGGGCTCCCCTAGTCGCCGGCTGGGGGCTGGCTGGTGGGGCCCCGCAGCTTGAAGATGAAGGCTACCCGGAGGACGCCCCCTGCCGGCAAGGAGAAGAGGGAGGATCACTTGCGCACCCTTCACCTTGCGATTGAGTTGAGGGGGGAGAAAACATGGGGCTCGGTTCCGGTGCACCCTCGCGGCGCCGAGCTGGAGAGAGCCGGACTCACACCCTGCGCAGGCTCAGTGCGCTGGGGGCTACACGCCTGCGCCACATTGGGGTCCTTGGGGGTGCCCGCCTCCCGAGGTTTTTTCTTCATGAAGATCCTGCAAGACCCCAGCAATGAGAAAACGCAGTGCGCTCGGAGATCAAGAGCGAAGGTACTTACTCGTCGGCGGCCACATATCTCCTCGGCTTTAGTGGCCGACGGGTTCCATCGTCGCGGCACGGGGACCTCTTCCTCTTCAGGAGCGACTCAAGGCACAGGCGGCACCGACCTGGCCCCGACTGGCGATCCTCAGGAGGGGGAGCGTCCGGCGTGATATCTGGAGCAGAGGCCCCTGTCTCCGGAGCCCGGTGTTGCGTAGGCTCAGCAGCAGCCCCTGTCGGAACCCCAAAAGCTTGAGGCTCCTGAGCCTCTAACGAGGCTGAGCCTCCGGAGGAGTTCTTGACAGCTGATGGAGGCGCGCGTCCCCCTGCCTCCACACTTTGGGCGCGCGCAGCAGGGTCGATCAGGAGAGGAGCCACGAAGGCTGGATTCTCACGGGGTCCCTCGATGCCCTCGGGAAGCAACCCCCACTCATCAAACAGGGGCATCTGCCCCACGAAGGCCTCCTTGTTTGAGCACAGATAAACGACGCAACCACCACCCGGGAGGTTAGCAGGCTCGGGCTCGCCAGTCAGGAGCTTGAGCACCACGCTCAAGGTGTCAACAGCAAGCGACGGCTTCTGCAGCCTCATTGGATCCTCGGCGCCGGTGAAGTCCCACATCGGGCGAGCATCGCGCTGGAGGGGAGCAATGCACTGCTTCACAAATAACTTCACCCCATTGGCACCATCACCCCAAGTTCCTAGAGACGCCGGTCAGTGAGCTTCACATGCACCAGCCAAAGCGTGGTGAGGCCGGCGACCTAGGAATCGTGAGCAGGGGGCTGAACGCACGGGCGTCCATCAGAAGCCACTGCTTCCGGAATCCCTTCATGGTGGCCGAAAGCTTGAAGTCGATCCCCGAGCCAGCGGTCACGACCACGGCTTCGAAGGTCAAACACCCAGAGCGCCGGCAAGCATCCGCCAGCCGGAGCACGAAGAAATGTCGAAACAAGGCCACAGAGGGAGTGATGCCCACCATGGCCTCGTAGAGGAAGGCGAAGACGGCAAGGAGGATGAAGGAGCGGGGATCCAGATGCAGCAGATGGATCTGGTAATGCGACATCACAGCATAGAAGAAGGGGGAGAAGGGAGGAATCAACCCAGCAAGAAGAGCATGAAGATGGATAGGAATCTCAGTGGCGCTCATCTCTCTGGTCCGCCAAGACGTGGGGCGGGCAGCCGTCGCCCCCCCTCACTAGAGCTAGCGGCAAGCGCATGGCGAACCTTGTCCAGCCCTTCCTTATTCATCATCGTCGACTGCTCAAGGGCCGGCTCCAAGGCTGGCGGAGGACCTGCCGAGGCGCGCAACTTCACCTTCTTCCTCCTTGGCTTGGGAGCCATGGTGAATACCAAGAGAGAGCAAGGCGCCGACACCAGATCTACAGATGCAGCGGCATGATTGGGGAGGAAGAAACAGGAGCTGGGCACGGTACACCATGAAGGGCGAGTCCCGCTAACAACGGGCGGCTGCTGGGTCTATCGGATATCAAGGCGGCGTGGGGAAGTGGAGACACCCACGTCCCATCAACCGCCACGTGTCTCTAGGGACACAGGTGGTTAGGGCCCGCGGCACTCCACACTTGCCCTTTGGCTTCGCCTGGAAGCCAAATCTGAGCACGCCTTGGGCCCGGGGGCTACTGTTGGTGTCCTGGACTTGGGGGTATACTCTCCTGCCTACCTGTGGCCCGCCATGTGGCTCCATGAACGGCCTGGTATGGCCCAGCTTTAACACCAATGCAGCAAGACCCTCGCGAGGGGCCATGCCTCATGAGGTGTACGACGCCAAGACCCCTGAAGGAGTTGGCCTTCTCAGGAGGGCTCCTGAGGGGCAGAGAGTTCTATGTAGCTACCTCATGAGGCTCAGCGGGCGTGAGCCATGACGACCAAGGCCAAGCGGGCGCCAGGCGAGAGCAGAGCGCAGGTTTCCTCTTCGGTGCAAGGGAGGCAAGCCACAAGCGCGGAGTCTCGAGGACTCTGCCAAAGGTTTCCATTCCGGTGCAACGAGACCAAGACCGCCAGTACGGCAAGACGGAGGTCATCACCAAGCCCACTTCAGCGTCATGACCAGAGGCTTTTCGCGGCCGAAAACTACTTTTGTCAGGATAGACTGTACTACTTATCCCCTTTCAAACCCCGCTATTGTGGAATCCCTTCCCGCTCATATTTGGGAAGATGACCAAGGCCACTATATATAGGACTTAGCCACCACCATAGAAGGGGACCGAAACTAGAGCAAGTAGAACACCACACCAGCTCAAGAACGCCTCACCTCCTAAGGCTTGTTCATCCCTTGTACTAGTTCATCCATAGCCCCTCGAGGCAATCCACCACACCACACTGGAGTAGGGTGTTACACCACAAGGGTGGCCCGAACCAGTATAAATCTATGTGTCTTTGTGTCTCTGTGAGCTCTGCGCGCTAGGCTAGGGAGGATCGCGAGTAGGCAGGCTGGGCAGGTTGAGATCTCTGCACGCACCCCAGTGTTCGAACCTCTCACGGGTTGCCGGATCCCAAAATCTGACACTTCTGCACTCACCATCTGGGACACTAGTGAAGAGCAGATTCCTCCACCAATGCCTGTCCACGTGATACAATAGATCGATACCAACATGTGTGCCATTCTAGTAGACGAGCTTACTGAAGAAGCTTTGATGGCCACACAAGAGGAAGAGCCAACGACATCCACTTAATTTCCTCTTTATTTACTTGCAATGCCTCTTTTGGAGAACTGGAATTTCCTTTGTTGGAATGTGCGCCGTTTAAACTCCGACACAAAACAATAGCTCTCTCAAACACTATCGTTTCTAGTGGTTGTGCCGTCGTTTGTTTGCAGGAAACAAAAAAAGACATCTTTTGATCTGCCCTTTATTAAGTCCTGCCGCCCTCGTAGATTTTATCAATTTTCCTTTGTCCCTTCTCGAGGGGCCTCTGTGGCATCACCACAATATGGGACAGCTCTTTTTTCTCGGCAGATGTTATTGTTTCTGATGATTTTGCTCTTGTTACACGTTTTTGCTCCACACAATCGGTGCAGTGTTCGACACTAATTAATGTATACAGACCATGTCAAGGAGAACATATGATTTTATTACCTAGTTATGTGCTCTGGATCTTCCCTCTAATGAAGACTGGTCGCTTGTGGGGGACTTCAATTTCATACGAGCACCTGAAAACCGTAACAAGCTAGGAAGTTGCATGGCTGATATTACCACCTTTAATGATTTCATACGCTCACAATGCCTGATTGAACTACCCATCAAAGATCGCACATTTACATGGAGTAATATGCAAAATGATCCTCTTCTTGAACAACTCGATTGGTTCTTCACAAGCACAACTGGACAACTTCTTACCCCAAAACTATGGTAAAACCATTAGGTAAACCTGTCTCTGATCATATACCTTCTGTGGTTAATATTGAAACTGCCATTCCAAAGTCAAAACTATTTTGCTTTGAGACTTTTTGGGTGCAACACTCTAGTTTCATGGATGTTGTCAAAGCATCTTGGGCTAAATAGGTCACATCCACAAACCCTGCCACTACCCTATGTTGCAAATTCAAAGTTCTACGTCGAGATCTTGAGCAGTGGAGCAAAGGTATCTCTAGACTTTCAATGGCAATCGAGAACTCAAACAAAGCCCTATGTGAGATTGATGAGTTGGAAAATAAGCGCGCCCTTTCTGTACCCAAAAGTAATTTCCGAAAAATACTCAAGAAACACATTCTGAGACTTTTATGATATCAACAACTCTACTGGAAAAAGAGGTGCACCATCCGATGGGTCCAATTTGGTGATGAGCCCTCTAAGTTCTTTCAAGCAATGGCCTCAGAAAGGTATAGGAGAAATAACATTGCATCTTTAACTATTGTCGGTAGTACCACAGTCGAAGATCACGCAGGGAAAGAGTCTATTATCTTTCAAACATTCAAAGACACGATGGGCTCCTCAACAGGCCACAAGATCAAATTCAACCTACGCAGAATCATTAAAAAATGTGAAGGAGATGCACTTACTGTTCCATTCTCAAATGAAGAGATTGACAAAGTTATAAGAGAGATGCCGACAGATCGAGCGCCTGGTCTAGATGGCTTCACAGGGCTGTTTTTAAAGAAGTGTTGGCCAATCATCAAAGAGGACTTCTACACCCTCTGTAATCAATTTCATAAGGGTGATCTCAACCTAGAAAGTATCAATGATGGTTTTATTACTCTGACCCCAAAAATCAGCTCACTGGAGACGATTAATGACTACAGACCAATCATCCTTCTAAATTGCTGTCTTAAGGTCATCACTAAGATCTTGGCCAGTCGTTTGCAAAGAATCATTCTGAAAATCGTCCATTGTAACCAGTATGGCTTTCTAAAAGGGAGGACTATCCAAGATTGTCTCACTTGGGCATACGAGTATATTTATCAATGCCAACATTCCAAAAAGGAAATCATCCTCCTGAAACTTGACTTTGCAAAGGCCTTTGACACCATTGAACATGAAGCAATGATTGAAATTATAAAAAACATGGGGTTTAATGACAAATGGCTAAGCTGGATTACTTGCATATTCTCATCAGGTAAATCCTCGGTCCTCCTCAATGGAACACCTAGCCGCCAATTTCTTTGCAAATGTGGAGTACGACAGGGTGAACCCTATCTCCTCTCATTTTCGTGCTTGCGGCCAATCTCCTCCAAGCAGCCATTAATGATGCCTTTCAACAGAATCTAATACAACTACCTTTGCCCTCACCAAACCAAAAGGAGTACCCGGTTATCCAACACGCCGATGACACAATATTGATCTTACCTGCATGCACCCAATATGCACTGATCATCAAGGACATTCTAACAGATTATGCCTCCTCCATTGGGTTAAAAATAAACTTCCAGAAATCAACACTCATACCCATAAACTGTGGCAACGAAAAATGAGATGAGCTTGCCAACATCTTTGGTTGTGTGCTAGGAAAGATGCGATTTACTTATCTTGGGCTTCCACTCGACACTACTAGACCCACAGTCCAAGAGCTCCTGCCACTGGTTTGTTCGGTGGAGAGAAGGCTTTCAGCCACATTAAACATGATCTCCTATGGTGGCAAACTTTCCCTACTCAATTCAGTGATCATCTCGCTCATCATTTTTGCCCTTTGCACTTTGAGACTACCAACCAAAGTCATTGAATTACTGGATAAAATATGAAGGAAGTGTTTGTGGATCAAGAAAACTGAACAAGGCGCTAAGATTAATTCGTTAGCCTCATGGGACATAGTGTGTCATCCTAAAGCTAGTGGGAGCCTTGGTATGATCAACCTACGGATACACGGGGACGCCTTGTTACTGAAATATCTACACAAGTTCTATAATGGTTGGGATGTACCTTGGGTGCAACTTATCTAGGAGACATATTACACGGACCAAATCCTGCATGCTTCTGACCAGTGTGGATCATTTTGGTGGAGAGACGTAGCAAAACTAATGCTGACCTATAGAGGAATATCAATGGTGCACGTGGAAAATGGTCAAAATGTCTTGTTCTGGAATGATTTGTGGAGAAATAAGATCCTAGCTAAGTCATACCCACGCGCTTTCTCCTATGTAATAAATGAACATCTATTTGTCAAAGATTTCTTGGGCATCACGTCACTGCGGGAGGCGTTCCATCTACCCCTCTCCCCGTAAGCCCATGCAGAAGTGAGACAGTTGCAACTTGAAGTAATGGATGTGGACATCTCCAATGAACCTGATCAATGAACATATACCTGGGAAACTAGTATATTCACTGCTCATAAATACTATACGGTTTGTTTTAGAGAGATACATGCGTACCAAGCCTTTCGGTGTGTCACGCCCAATATGCGACCCTATCCAAAAGGAACTCGAAGGTCCCACCAAGGATAGACCCACATATTGAAACGCTTTTGCAAGGTGGATATCATTACATCAACATTACATAATAGATGGGGATACATACAATAGGCATACAATGCCACTCGAATACAACATCACAATACATAAGATCAACATCCGACTACGGATGAAACACAAACAGAAACTCAAACGACATCCACCCTGCTAGCCCAGGCTGCCGACCTGGAACCTATCCCCTGATCGAAGAAGAAGCAGAAGAAGAACTCCAAGACAAACAAACATCGCTCTTGCGTCAAGACCATCGCATAACCTGTACCTGCAACTGTTGTTGTAGTAATCTGTGAGCCACGAGGACTCAGCAATCCCATTACCATGGGTATCAAGACTAGCAAAGCTTAATAGGAAAGGAAGGGGTAAAGTGGTGAGGCTGCAACAGCGACTAAGCTTGATATGGTGGCTAACATACGCAAATAAGAGCGAGAAGAGAACAAGCGGAACGGTCGTGAAACTAGCAATGATCAAGAAGTGATCTTGAACTCCTACTTACGTCAAACATAACCCCAAAGACCGTGTTCACTTCCCAGACTCCGCCGAAAAGAGACCATCACGGCTACACACGCGGTTGATATGTTTTAAATCGGATCTGGTGTCAAGTTATCTACAACCGGACATTAACAAATTCCCATCTGCCAATAACCGTAGGCACGACTTTCGAAAGATTATACCCTGCAGGGGTGTCCCAACTTAGCCCATGACAAGCTCTCGCGATCAATGAAGGAATAGACCTTCTCCCAGGAAGACCCGATCAGACTCGGAATCCCGGTTTACAAGACATTTCGACAATGGTAAAACAAGACCAGCAAAGCCGCCCGATGCGCCGACAATCCCGATAGGAGCTGCACATATCTCGTTCTCAGGGCAACACCGGATAGGTCAGCCTACGAGTAAAACCAGCCCTCGAGTTGCCCCGAGGTGGCCCCGCAGTCTGCCCGGTTCGGACCAACACTTAGACAAGCACTGGCCCGAGGGGGCTAAAATAAAGATGACCCTCGGGTTGGCCGACCCAAGGAAAAGGGATAGGTGGTGGTGAGGCAAATGGTAAAACCAAGGTTGGGCCTTGCTGGAGGAGTTTTATTCAAAGCGAACTTTCAAGGGGGTCCCATAAATCACCCGACCGCGTAAGGAACGCAAAATTCGGGAACATAACACCGGTATGATGGAAACTAGGACGGCAAGAGTGGAACAAAACACTAGGCAAAAGGCCGAGTCTTCCACCCTTTATCAAGTATATAGATGCATTAATAATATAAGAGATATTGTGATATCCCAACCAAAATCCTGTCCACCATGGAGAAATCTTCAACTTCACCTACAACTAGCAACGCTATAAGAGGGCTAAGCAAAGCGATAACATAGCCAAACAACGGTTTGCATAGGAAAAGGTGTCAAAGGTTAGAGGTTCATGGCAATATGGGAGGCTTGATGAGCAAAAGATAGGTAATGCAGCATAGCGATAGAACGAAGCAACTAGCATAGCAATGATAATAGTGAGATACAGGGTAGCGGTCATCTTGCCTGAAATCCCGCAAGGAAGAAGAACGAGTCCATGAAGAAGACGAACGGATGAAGCCGAACCAAGCGTAGACGAACGAATCCTCACGATCGCAACGAAACAGGAACTATCGAAAAGAAGCACACAACATAGTAAACACACCACACATGAACATGACATGATGCACAACAAGCATGATGCATGACAAGGCTACATGAAGCTACTCATGGCAAGAGATGATGCAAACAAGAGCAACACATCAAGGCAAGTTTAAATGAGGCCGGGAACAACATATAACAATTCCGGTAAGTCCTCATATGCAAATTTCGAAATTGGTCCATATCTGAATAAACCTTATGTTCAAGTTGTTAAACAGCAAGTTAAGATGCACAAAGATTATCTACATGAGATTCTAGTCAAGTTACATATAAATTTCATTTAGTTCGGAGCTACGGCCTAGAAGATATGAGCAAAACAAGTTAAACATGGCATAGATGCAAAATGCACTCAAACATCAAGCAAACACCTCAAAACAAGGATGCAACATGATAATATGAAACTACATGCAATTCTAAGCAAGTTTCATATAGAGCACACTCAAAACGGAGCAACGGTTCAACACACACACATGAAACAAGTTTAAAGGACAAGCTGTCCAAAACAGCAACTAGGCATATTGCAAGCATCAAAACAACAAGCTACAGCACCACAATATGAAAACAAAAGACAGGGCATGATGTATAGGTAAAGCATTACGAAACATGAACACTGAGCTATCTCCATAAATCACTAGAACATGCTCAAACACACATGGTAAGATTGCAAGTTATAACAATTTCACTCTGCAGAAAATAACATCACGATGCAATATTTAGAGCTATCAAACAACATGTTACAGGAACTTATCATGGCAAACAAAGACATGGCATGAATCTACTAATTGCATAGATCAAAAGTCCCTTACTGACCATAAGCCAAAAAGGATCAGAAAATATGATGGCACCCACGTAAACATAGAAAGTTATATTACAGATTCAAACATGGCAGAAACAGAATTATGAAGGCATGTAAATGAGCTTGTGCAACTCACTACAGAGCAATACATGGCATGGCAAGGCACCCAACAGTAAGAAGGCATATTTGTTAAGCTAAGCATGGCAATAGCAAGGTCATAGGGTGCATGTAACACTAGGAACAACCATGGTAACAAGTGAACTTAATGTTAACAGGCTGACAGCAACATTTTCAAGCAACTTTGGAGCAAGATATGAACAAGCTACAGCAAGCTATAAATGCAACCAGGGGCATGGATGGATAGAGGATGACATGTAGATCAAGACATGTTTATAGAACATCTCCAGATTATGCATATAATGATTAGTGGCAACATGTTTATATAGCATCACGAAATAATAGATTCAGCCTAGCAAAACAGCAACATCATGAACACTACTTAACAAGCTCGATACAGTCGCCACAAGTCATTGCATGACAATATAAGCATAGCATCATCAAGAAGACATGTTTGTGAAACAAACCAAGTCAAGAACAAGTTCATAGCATGCAAGGATCAACTATAGCAACCTTGGCCAAATTGAATAACATGTAAACAATCTGCCAGGAAACATTTTGAAGCAAAAGTAGAGCACTCAAATGACATGCTAGACTACTCCATAATTACAACAAAGGGCATGAATGGATAGAAACTAACCACATGTTCAAAACACCCTTACTGAAGTATCTCAAAATATGCATGGATCTCTCTGTAGCATCAAGTTTACATGGCATCAAAATAACAGCAGAACAGGGACTAAAATCAGCAACATCATGATGCCTAGTTTACATGCTTGTGCTAGTCACCACATTCATCACAAAAATACATGGCATACACCCCTGTAAAGATGGCATGGCATAGTTCAACACACATGTAGACATCAACCTCATAGGATGCACACATCAATCATGGCAAAAATGAAAAAAGAGTTCGTTCTGATAACAGACAGCAGAAAACATCATGAAGCACTCTTACAATGATGATTCGGGCATCTAGATGACCTCAAATGAATATGATGCAATGCAATGAAATGATGTACTCGTTGAGGCGAACAATTTGACATATTACACGCACAAAACGGAGTTACGGATGCAGAGATACGATGGCATGAACATGGCATGAAAATTACTAAAACTGGGGACTTAGTGGAATTATACCCTCCGAAAAGTCAACTCGGGACGGAGATATCCGGGACGCGGGGATCCCGTTTGGTTCAACTCCTGGTGGATCTCGTCCATCTTCTCCGGATCCGACTGGAGAAGAACTCCGGCGAGCGACGGGCGGCTCCGGCGAGGTTGGTGGACGGTGGAGGCGACGGGGAAGGCGCCGGCAAGGTCGGGGACGGCGGGGCCGAACCGGTCCCGGCCGGATCCGGTCGAGGCGGCACCCGGCGAGCACGAGCGGCACGGAGCACGGAGGAGCTCCGGAGAGCGCGGCGGCGGACGACGGAGGAGCCGCGGGGCGGCGCTCTCCGGGCTGGGGAGGACGCGGCGAGCG
>NC_041391.1:300915409-300951065 GCF_002162155.2 Triticum dicoccoides | reverse complement strand
GGCGCGGAGATGGGCCCGCGAGGGCCGGTCTCGGGCCCGAGCGGGCCGGCGCGGTGGAGGGCGGCGCGGGCGACGTGGCCGCAGGCGATTCGCCGAGGGACGGCGGGCGGACATGTCCATCGGTGGAGGAGAAGGTGTCCGGCGGCGCGAGGGGAATTTCTAGGGTTTCGGGGGGAGAATTCATCCGCGAATTTTCGGGGGAGGCACATATATATAGTTTCTGGGAGCTAGGAGAGTCCAAATGAGGAGCCGTTTTCGGCCACGCGATCATGATCGAACGACCGAGAGCATGGAGAGGAGTTAGGTGGGTTTTGGGCCAGTTTGGAGGGGGTGTTGGGCTGCAAAGAGAAGGAGGCTTTACGGTTACCCGGTTAACCGTTGGAGTACCAAACGACCTCCAAATGGCACGAAACTTGACAGGCGGTCTACCGGTGGTATACCAAGGCCACTTGGCAAGCCTCGGTCCATTCCGAGAAAGTTTAATACCCACTCACAACAGGAGAGAAAAGGGGAACACCGGAGGGCATAGGAGCGCCGGATTGCAAAACGTACAACGGGGAAAAGGCTCGGATGCATGGGACGAACACGTATGCAAAATGAAATGCACATGATGACATGATAAAATGCAACATGCAAGCAAATGACATGGCAACGACGGCAAATAACTGGCAGAAACCTGGCGCATCGGATCCGGGGCGTTACACGGTGGATCTGGAAATCAAAGTCGACCATGAAGATCAAAGTTTTCAGATGGTTACTCCTGTCAGACCGTCTCCTCTTGGTGATCCATATATTATATTTCCTTCCTTGTAACCGACTCCATGTAAACCCTAGCCCTCTTCGGTGTCTATATAAACCGGAGGGGTTGGTCCTTAGAAGGCCGATCACGACCACAATCATAATCATCATAGGCTAGCTTCTAGGGTTTAGCCTCTACGATCTCATGGTAGATCTACTCTTGTACTACTCATACCATCAATATCAATCAAGCAGGAAGTAGGGTTTTACCTCCATCGAGAGGGCCCGAACCTGGGTAAACATTTTGTCCCTTGCCTCCTGTTACCATCAGCCTAAGACGCACAGATCGAGACCCCCTACCCGAGATCCGCCGGTTTTGACACCGACATTGGTGCTTTCACTGAGAGTTCCTCTGTGTCGCCACTGCAAGGCCTGATGGCGCCTTCAATCGTCAACAACACGGTCCAGGGTGAGACTTTTCTCCCCAGACAGATCTTCGTGTTCGGCGGTTTCGCACTGCGGGCCAATACGCTTGGCCATCTGGAGCATATCAACAGCTACGCCCCTGGCCACCAGGTCAGGTTCAGAAACCTGAACTACACGGCCGATATCCGCAGAAACTCGATCTTCGACGGGTTCGGACCTGCGCCAGGAGCGTCAGACAATCGCGATGAGCACGGCTTAGACCTACTGTCGGACATTGCTTGGGATATCACCCATGCGGTAGCCCCGGACCAAAATCCGGAGCAGACTGCGTTGCCCAAGGACAGGTGGATGGGCACCGCCCCGCAGGCCGCACACTCATCGGCGGTAGAGCCGAACACAGGCCTCACCTCTAAGGAAGCCTGTGACACCCGACCCCCGAACTCGTATCCGGCTGTAGGTTCCAGTCCGTGCGCTCCCGAGCCCGCCGAGCCTAGTTGGGCTCCGATAATGGAGTCTACCGCTGCGGATATCTTCCAGCACTCGCCCCTTGGCGATGTGCTGAACTCGTTAAAATCTCTCTCTTTGTCAGGAGACTCATGGCCGAACTATGTCCGGCTCGAGTGGGAAGTAGGCGACGAAGGAATTCGTTGCCCACCCACCACCCACTTCATTGCCACGGTCGATGATTTAACTGACGTGCTAGACTTCGACTCAGAAGACATCGACGGTATGGACGACGATGCAGGAGAAGAACAGGAACCAGCGCTCATGGGGCAGTGGACAGCCACCTCCTCATATGATATATATATGGTGGACACTCCGAAGGAAACCAATGGCGATGAGGCAACAGAGGGTAACCCCTCAGGGAAGAAAGCAAAAGCATGGGTGTCGTCAACGCCGCTCCAAGCCCCGCCATAGCAATACCGGCTCTGGAGACGACAACAATCCGGATGGTGCCAAAGATGAATACAACCCTGATCAGCCTGCCTTCAAGCAGGCCGGACTGGCCATGGTGGGATACTTGGAGAGGAACAACTATATGCCCTCCTCCGAAGACGAGGTAAGCCTCGGCAATGACGAATTCGGCGTGCCTGAAGATCCAGTAGAACAAATCCGCTTCAAGCGACGGCTCATGGCCACGACAAGGAGCCTGCAAAGGAAGCAACAGTAGCTTAAAGCTGACCAAGATTTTCTCGTGGACAGGTGGACCAAGGTCCTGGCCACCGAAAAATACGGACTCGACCGCCCCGACAAAGGGCACACACGGCATAATTTGCTACCTCAACCTAAGCAGGAGAACCCAAGGCACATACCCCGACGTCAACACACCACCATGGTCCAAGACAATACGAAGGATACACGAAGAGGCATCCTCAAGCCTCGGCACAATTTTCATAAACGTCAAGTCAAGGAAGTTGGTGCCAAATCCAGCAACTCCCAGTCCGGTCAGCGGACAAAGAATAGCTCAAGCCTATCCGGCCCGAGCCACATACTCGATCAACCATGTGAAATTCATGGTACTCCTAGAAGGACGGCCAAGCATACCAATAGAGAATGCCGGATCCTCAAAACATTGCGGACGGTCGTGTGCCGGAAACAATGAGGGGAGGAGTCCAACAACGGCGAAGTCAAAAGATCCTCCAGAGCATAAAAGTACGGTCGATCTCCCCCGATCACATCGACCGTCCGGACAGTATCAACCACAGCAATTTAATTGCACTACCTCTGGACACAGTAGTCTGGGGGCTCCATCTCACATAAAGCCCCTGCGGGTATGAAACCACAAATAACATCTTCTAAAAGATGCCAGGTGCAAAGGCCAAGTTTTATTGGCCCACCACTCTAACGGTTGTCTTCGGATCACCAAACAAATACCACGCCAAAGAATAAGTCTTCGACACTTTCCCCTCATACAGTAATCACCATATGTTAACGGGACAAACCACGTCGACTAGATTCCACGTGGTAAACCGTTAGGCCAGCCCTGTGTGATATAGTCACATCTATGGGCAAGGCCGAACCCCACCCTTAGAGCGGAAATCATACCGCTGCCGGAGTAGCGAGTCGTGCCTGCCTATCAAAATTTTGATATGGCGGCCAACTATCCGGACACCAACTGAGGAGTCCACGCTACTTTACGGAATAACGGCTGGGTTAATCAGGCTCTGATCGGGCACCCTCGGTCCAACCACAAAAAGACGTTCAGCTGCCCTCAAGTACTTGCCTTTACAAACTAACTTTGACGCAGAACAGGATTGGCGACGTGGAATCAGCCCCGACACACAAGGGCGGGAACACACAAGTGAACCCCCCCCCCAAACAAGGCAGTCCGGATTCACTTCAGATCCACTCACAGCCCCCTCCAGTCCGGCCATGACAGGTTGCACCAAAAACACCTCTTTTCATAATCGTAAATCGTACTCATATGCATAGACATATCATCCTACTACAGTGCGTAGATTTAAATAACACTTACCAGCTGTCATTCTTCATTAGACGCCACTTTTTCACCCTAAACAGCACCCATACATCGTATTAGGCCCCACTACGCCAGGGGCTTCAGAATACTCCTGATACGACAAAGTCCAGCCACCTTCCCGGTCGCTCGGCACCCCGAACTTATAGCACTATATGCATCAGCTCCGAATCATGTCTTGGGTCATTAGTTGGGTTTGCCCGGATCCTATGTTTTGGTACCTTACGTTCCACTCTATCGGGTAAGGTAGCGCTGGGAGAACTACTGCGATTGTGCCCCGGTTCTTTTGGACGAGCACCACAGTAGAGAAAGCCGAAAACTGACTGTCATGATACAGTGAGAGCTGGTCAGCTGTTCGAGAGGTTGTGAAATCCTTAAAGATTTATTCCGCACAATGCCATTATAAATGCAAAGTGCGAAGGATCGGTTTTCCGATCAGGCGCCGATAGAGCCCCCAGTTCGGCCTTCCGAACACCAGGGGCTGCGCCGACCATACTCGAACTCCTATGGCTAAGTGAGAGTGGTAAAGCCCTATAGTCTGATTGCCTGGTTCGTAGCGAGGAACACCTCCTTAAAAGGACCCAACAATGGGATAAAGAGTGTTCAGATAAGTCCCAAGCACCCCCGTACTTTCTACGTGGAGGCAGAAGTCGACGACTGGCCAACTCTCAGGTTTTATGTACACTAAACGGCGGCACAGGAAGAACAAGCGTTCACATAAACAAGGAATAATTAATAAAAGTGTCATTTCCCCGCATTACAACGGCACGACGGCCTTCTGGTAAATATAGTGTCTTTAGCACACTTGTCTGCCACAAGGCGGGCTCCTTTTAGTACACCTTCATAGTACAACTCGGGCTTGCGGTGCTCCTTACCCTCCGGTGGACCCTCATTCATCAGCTTCTCCGCATCAAGCTTCCCCCAATGCACCTTTGCACGGGCAAACGCCATGCATGCACGCTCTATACAGACTGATCGCTTAATGACATCAAGCCAAGGACATGCGCCAACAATCCGCTTCACGAGTCCGAAGTAACTGCTTGGAATTGGCTCCGCGGGCCATAGCCGGACAACCAAGTCCTTCATGGCTAGTTCGGCCGCCTGGTGTAGTTCGACCAGCTGCTTCAACTGATAGATAAAGGGCACCGGATAATTCGGTGCCAAATACTGCGACCAGAAATCCCTCTCCGCAGACTTCTTCTCCTCGGTTCGGTAGAATTGGCGGCATCTGATATGCTGCGAGGCAGATCCGCAAACGCCCCTGGAAAAACAAGAATTCAGCTTGTCGCTTAGAGCAACATTACTATAAAAAAATGTCCCTGAACACAAAAGGCCTTACCAGCCGCAACCTTCCGTGCCTCCTGAATATCGTTCAGAGAACCGTGGGCTTCTGCCTGAGCATCCTCGATAGTTCGGAGAGCTTGAGCGAGTTTGGATTCTTTCCCTGCTAAACTCTGCTCCAGGGCATCACTTTTCTTCACAACCTCCTGGAGCTCTCGCTCAGCTTCGATGACCCTGGCCTCGTGTTTCTCATGAAGCGCCTGTTCGGCGGCAGCCTTCTCGTTGGCATCAGCTATAGCCTTCTTCAGTGCCTCAAATTTGGCACTCGCTCCTAGAGCATACAATACAAATACTTTTCATCAGGCACAACTACTCATTCGTGCCGAATTCAAAGACAATGTTTCAACATACCTTGATTGTCCTCCAATTGCTTCTTCACACGTCCAAGTTCCTCTTCGGCCCGTTCCAGGCTCTGCTTCAGTCCGGACACCTCCACATTATGAGCGGCGGTCTTCTCTGCAGACGCCTGTTTTCAAACAAAGGGGTATACGTCATTAACAAAGGGTCCTACAAAAGCAGATGATTTGATCCCCTGTCCGGCTCTTTCTCTCTTTCACTGGACAGTGCATCAGGGGCTACTACTCATATTATGACAATTCCTCAAAGGTTTCTTAGAAAACATACCTCAAAGGCCTTTATAAGGCCAAGGCAGGACTCATTCAGCCCACTCTCAGCGGACTGAATCTTTTCAATCACCGCACCCATGAGGGTCTGATGTTCATCGACAATAGACGCGCTCCTTAACGCTGTCGATAGACCACCAGGCAGCTCTGCTTGGACAGAGGTTGCCGGCAGAGCAGGCAAGCCTCCCCCCGTCAAAGGTGGCTGATCGCCCGATCCTGGAGCCTTAAGGGTCTCCAGGACCGTGTCCGGCTGTGGTCCGAACCCGAGATCGCCCCCACCGTCGACACGCCTGGGGGCCATCGCTCCCGTGTGTCCGGCCCCAGAGACATGCCCCCCTGGTCCGGGTCCCGTTGAGACGACACCTCAGTGTCGCGCCTGGACTTTGGGGAAGGGGCCTCTGGAGGCGTCTCGCTCGCCAAAGCATCTGCGCTCAGAGAATCCTCCGATGAGGACTGTCCGGCGCGAGACCTTGCCGGGCTGTATGAAATATGGCGACAGTTAAAACTACTGTACCCAAACGACCCCGGATGCACATGCGTGTTCGGATTTCGTATACTTACAACTTTTCCAGGGGCTGGGCCCTGGGATCCCACTCTGGGCTGTTATCGGCAGCCGTGGTGGATGCCTCTGGGTGGGAACCTCTCCCTCTCTTGGGCAATTCAACGTCCAGGGATGAGGAAGCCGTCGTTTTCTTCCCACCTCCAGAGGGAGGCTCATCTTCCTCCGCTTCCTCCTCTTCATCTTAGGAGGAAGGATGGTCGCTGGAGTCTTCGGATTTTGTGTCCGAAGCATCACGACGACGAAGGCCACTCCGGGTATTTTTGACCTTCTTGGAGGCATCTTTCTTTGGCGCCTCATAAGGCGCTGGGACCAGCATCTTCGTCAGAAGAGGTCCGGCCGGTTCCTCCGGCAGCGGGGCCGGACAATGTATCCGCTCCACCTTTTTTTATCCATCCCTGGGGTCATGATAAAGCATGATAAAAATGTCTCCCTCAGGACATGCCAACTGAAGCATGGATGGATAGGGAATAGCAATAACTTACCGGGCTTGCAGAATGGGATAATTGATACCCACGGTCCTCGGCGAAGCCCGGCCATGATTTGTCGGACTTAAAGAGCACCTTCCAGATATCCTTGTGGGAGGAATCATAGAGCTCCCAAAGGGTCTAGTGCTAGTATCCACATGAAGCTCACTAGATGTTACCTTAGCAATCATGGCCTCGTGGGATACTAGAAGATCATCATGAGAGCTTGAGAGCTTTTCATGACTTTCTTCCAATTTCCCATAATTTCTAGATAGCACCTCAAGTTGAGCCCGTAGCTCAACATTCTGCTTCAAAATGGATGCATCACAAGTAATAGAGTTAGTAGCACAAGCATCATCATTAATAGCAATAGGAGAAGGCAACTTGGCAAGCTCCTTAGAATATGAAGCTTTAAGTTGAGCATGAGACTCGGTGAGTTTGATGAGCTCACCCTTAATGACCCTTGAGCCATTTTTGAGGTGCTCAAAATCCTCAAGGAGTCTAGCATGAGCAACTTCAAGATTCTCATTTTTAGTTTCAAAATCATTTGCCACCTAAAGAGCTCTATCACGAGATTCACTCACTCTAGATAATTCTAGAGCAAAAGTATCCTCAAGAGATTCATTGGTGGTTTGTTCAAGTTCAAGAGCTTGGGAGAGGTCCACAATCTCATTAGCGTAATCACGCTCATGACCTTCCATTTTTTCAATGGTGACCTCATGCTCCTCGAGATGACATTCCAACTCCTCAATATATTTCTTGCCCTCAATGGCAATGGACATTATTTCCATGAAGTTGGAACGAGCAATTTTATTTTTATGAAGAGCTTCAAAAATCATTTCCCCCTTAGTTTTTAAGGGGGCAACATTATCATTCTCTTCATCATTATACTCATCATCATTAGCATCAACATCATCATCAAGAGACATATTGGGGTTCAAAGTAGGAGATACCTTTTACGCCTTAGCCATAAGGCAAAAAGCAATAGATGATGATTTAGGATCCCTTGAGGCACCATTAAACACCACATCTTGTTCCATGGAGTGTTGGGTTTCCTCTACATTGTTAGCACAACAATTCGAGGAAGTAGATGCATTTTTATCATGGCAACAAGACATAGCAAGCATATCATCATGAGATTTAGTCAAGCAATTTCTACATGATATGCAAGGACTATCAACACAAGCATGTGAAACATTTGGAGTGCTCGAAGTTTTAAAGCCCAAAGAAGGAGCATTGCAATAATATAGTGATGAAGGATCATCCACAATAAGCATACTATCATCATTGCAATGACCAACACTACTCACAATATCATTACCTTGTGGCAAACCACATGTAGGTGAAGTAGAAGAAGTTGAGAAGACTATACGGCTGGAGGTGGAGGGAGAACAATCATCCCCACAAATCTTGGACACACCATATTTATCTTGAAGCTTCGTCCACAACTCATGAGCATCCTGGAATGGCATGAGCTGAAATATAACTACATTGCTCAAAGCATTGAAAAGCACATTAGAAGCTTGAGCATTGAGATAAGAGTTTTTCTCATCCTCTAAAGATAACCTTTGGGGATCCTTTGGAGGAGAAAAACCCATATCTACAATTCGCTCTAAATTTGGGTCCATGACCCTAAAGAGATTAAGCATGCAAATTACCCAAACATCAAAATTTCTGCCATCGAAACTAAGAGTGTCAGAGAATCCTATGCCCCTAGTCGACATCCTTACTCTCTAGGTGGTTAAGCCCTATAAAGAGAGACGAGGCTCTGATACCAATTGAAAGATCGAGGATGTCGCCTAGAGGGGGGTGAATAGGCGCTTTAAAATAATTACGGTTTAGGCTTGAACAAATGCGGAATAAACCTAGCGGTTAATTTGTCAAGCACAAAACCTAAAACAACTAGGCTCACCTATGTGCACCAACAACTTATGCTAAGCAAGATAAGCAACTATGTGATAGCAAGATATATGACAAAGAACAATATGGCTATCGCAAAGTAAAGTGCATAAGTAAAGGGCTCGGGTAAGAGATAACCGAGGCACTCGGAGACGATGATGTATCCCGAAGTTCACACCCTTGCGGATGCTAATCTCCGTTTGGAGCGGTGTGGAGGCACAATGCTCCCCAAGAAGCCACTAGGGCCACCGTAATCTCCTCACGCCCTCGCACAACGCAAGATGCCATGATTCCACTAAGGGACCCTTGAGGGCGGTCACCGAACCCGTACAAATGGCGACCCTTGGGGGCGGTCACCGAACCCATAAACTTTGGCAACCCTTGGGGGCGGTCACCGGTACCCGTCAAATTGCTCGGGGTGATCTCCACAACCTAATTGGGGACCCCGACGCTTGCCCGGAGCTTTACACCACAATGATTGAGCTCTGAACAACACCAACCGTCTAGGGCGCCAAGGCACCCAAGAGGAACAAGCTCTAGGGTGTCCAAACACCCAAGAGTAACAAGCTCAAGGGTACCAAGCACCCAAGAGTAATCAGCTTCTCAACTTGTAACTTCCACATATCACATGGAGAACTCAAACCTATGCACCAAATGCAATGGCAAGGGCACACGGAGTGCCCAAGTCCTTCTCTCCCAAATCCCACCAAAGCAACTAATGCTAGGGAGGAAAATGAGAGGAAGAACGAAAGAAGAACACGAAGAACTCCAAGATCTAGATCCAAGGGGTTCCCCTCACTTAGAGGAGAAAGTGATTGGTGGAAACGTGGATCTAGATCTCCTCTCTCTTTTCCCTCAAGAACTAGCAAGAATCATTGGAGGGATTGAGAGTTAGCAAGCTCGAAGAAGGTAAACAATGGGGGAAGAATAGGAGCTCAAAGGATAAGATCCATTGGGGAAGAAGACCCCCTTTTATAGGAGGGAAAAAAATCCAACCGTTATGTGCTCAGCCCGTACACGAGCGGTACTACCGCTCCACGAGCGGTACTACCACTCGGGCGGTAGAAGCAGGAAAAAGGAGCAATAAAACATGAACCTTGGGGTGGTAGTACCGCTTATAAGCGGTACTACCGCTCACCCCAGCGGTACTACCGCTGGAGGAGCAGAACACGGGACCAAATGAGGCAGGGCAGAGCAGAGAACGGCGGCAGTAATGCAGTAGCGGTACTACCGCCCGACCGGAGCGGTACTACCGCTTAGAGGCTGTACTACCTCCCAAACGGGGCAGTATTACCACTTATAGGTGGAACTGTCGTGCCTTACTACCGTGCAACTACTGCTAAACCCGACACGAAAAGAGTAGACCCAAAATCGAGCAAACTCAAGCTTGTTTGAAACAAGACAACGAGTAGCATCAAAACAGTGACTGGTTATAGTAAGAAGAGGCAGGAGAGGTATGCCTAACAAAAAGAGGAGAGAAACCTCCAACAGAGAAGAAACGGCAGAACCTCCAACATTGAAAACACCATAGAAGATGCATGTGAACTCTGTTTTCGATGAACTCGAGCTTGTCAAGAAAATGACCATAAGCTCCAAATCTCACAAGGAGAAAAACCAAACAAGAACCAATAAAGATGATGCAAGGATGCAATGGTTTGAGCTCTCTACGAATGATACGATCAAGTTACTCATCGAGAGCCCCCCTTGATAGTATGGCAATCGATCCCAAAACCCGGTCTCCCAACTACCATCATGAGACCGGTAAAATAGAAAACCTATCAAGGGCAAACCTTTTCCTTGCTCATGGTCCACTTGAGCTGGATGAAGGCGATCTTGACTCCCTCAAGCTGGACCACCTTTCTTAAATGCGTTGGCTCGGTGAAGACTAGTAGATTGCTCCCCCATACTCCACTATGGGTGAGCCACTCTTAGACGCATCTTCACAAGTCCATTGCCACCGCAATGGACGGCAAGCTTCAATCATATGATCTCTTCGTGATGATCCTACTTGAACTTGCACACCGCAACCTAACCCCACAAAGAACTCTCACGAAGACCATGGGTTAGTACACAAAGCGTAATTGACAATGCTTACCATACCATGGGATCGCTTGATCCCTCTCGGTACATCGTCTATGCTTTGTGTGTTGATCAACTTGATTCACTCTTTGACTTAGTCTTGATCAACCTCTCACATGACCAATCTTGAGGTAATTCCTTGAATGGCACCTTGGTCATCACAAACTCTCCTTGAAACTAACAAATGGACTCCAAGAAAAGCCTATGGACAAATCCTTCAGATAAAACTCAAGGCAACCATTAGTCGATAGAGATTGTCATCAATTACCAAAACCAAACATGGGGGCACCGCATGTTCTTTCAATAATGTTTTGCATCTTTTATTTCAATAAAAGTGGCAATGATAGCCTTTCCCATGCTTATTTTGCAAGTATACTTGTTGCTGTTTGAAAACAGAAAGTTTATCGATGTTGCAAATATTCCCTAGAAAATTAAGAATATGATAAATTGTTGAACCTTTTTGAAAAATAAGCTATGATAAATTTTCTACTGTTTATTATTTTTCTCATAATTTTTGGAGTTAGGGAAGTATGATGAATCTTGCATTCTTTACACACTGCACTGTTTTGGCAGATTGCTGTTACGTTTGCATTGTTTGCATATGTTTGCATGTTTAATGATTATATTTGAGGATGGGAGTATTAAATATGCAGAGTCATTTAGTATTAAATGTTGAGTAATAATTTTAGTGATTTGCTATAGTAGAGAATGATAAGGTTTTGCACTGATTTATACTAACTTATCTCATGAGTTCTTGTTGAGTTTTGTGTGGATGAAGTTTTTGAGATTTAGGGAAACCGTGATATAAGAGGAATTAAGGAGACACAAAAGCTCAAGCTTGGGGATGCTCAAGGCATCCCAAGCTAATATTTCAATAAGTCTCAAGCATCTAAGCTTGGGGATGCCCCGGTAGGCATCCCACCTTTCTTCTTCAACAATTATCGATTAGTATTGGTTGAGCCTAAGTTTTTGCTTCTTCACATGAGTTGTGCTACTCTTGAAATGTCATTTTATTTTCATTTTTCTTGCTGTTTTAATAAAATACTTAGACCTGAAAGTTTTTAAATAAAAGAGAGTCCTCAAATAGCTACCCATTTACATAACTACTCACTTGATCTTCACTTATATCTTTTTGGAGTAGTTTGTCATTTACTCTCGTGCTTCACTTATATCCTATGAGTAAATTGTTGAATGAATTGAATGTCATAGAGTTGAAATCATATCATGCCTAGTGGTAGCTTCACATTGGGTTTAGGAAGTGAAAGCTTTTGAGGCTTGACAATCACAATATCGGTCATACAAGCAATTCACGAATAATTAGTATAAGAAAGAGAACTTTCACATGCAAATATACTATCTTGGAAATATTTTGTGATTGTGAGCCCACATCAAAATATTATATGCCAAAATTTTTGATGTTGGACAAGAAAGACAACGTAATGATTTTTGCTAGCCATGTGGTGCTAGCCATGTGTTTGTTCATATTCACATAGAAGTTATATTGTCATAGATCCTTCAACATGTGGTGCTTGCCCCCGATCTTTGCTAGCCAAAAATTCCATACCAAGTACAGATACTACTTGTGCATCCAAAAACCCTTAAACCCAAATCTTGTTTGAAGTGTCCACCATACCTACCTAAGGATTGAGCAAGATCCTTTAAGTAAGTTGTCATCGGTGCAATAAGGCAATAAAAATTGCCTCTAAAAGTGTTAGATCATTTAGTGTAAGAGAAAACTAAGTGTTGTATGTACTTGTGATGGCAAAGAATAAAAGTGACAGACTGCATAATAAAGGTTGCTATCATAAGGGGCAATATAACGTGACATTCTTTTGCACTAAGGGGTTGAGCATACAAACAAATAAGCGCATGGCGACCTCTGCTTCCCTCTGCGAAGGGCCTATCTTTTCCTTTTCAGTATTTACTTTTATGCAAAGAGTCAAAGTTTTTATCTCTATTCCTTTTTATTTTTCTCTTTTGGCAAGCATCATGTGGTGAGGAAAGATCTATGCACATATATCCAGTTGGATACGTTGGGAGGCGAAATGATAAGCCCCTATCTTTCTATGTGTCCGGTTGAAAAGTTTTGCTCATGCGTACGTAGTGAGTGTAAGCAATCATAGAAGACTATATGATGGTTGAGTATGTGGAGCTCTTACTTAGACTCTATTGAATAAGTTGAATTGCAATTGTTTGGTGACTGAGAACATAGGTTGTTGAGTTTCAAGAGAATTCATCGTTTGAACCTTAACATGTGAATTGGTTGCTACTTTAACATGAGAAGTTTTATAAGAAAGAATTGTTGTTATGATGCTAGAAAAAGTGATTGAAATTTTCTTTGATCAAACTTGTGCACTTTGCTAGCATTCACACTTCATAAATTATTTCTTTTATCATTTACCTACTCGAGGACGAGTAGGAATTTAGCTTGGGGATGTTGATACGTCTCCAACGTATCTATAATTTATGAAGTATTCATGCCATGTTTACAAAAGTTTTATATGGTTTTGGTATGATTTGCATGGAACTAACCCGGACTGACGTTGTTTTCAGCAAAACTACCGTGGTGTTGTTTTTTGTGCAGAAATGAAAGTTCTCCAAATGAGCTAAAACTTTTTGACGATTTTTTTGGAACAGAAGAGACCCCCGAAGCTTCCTGGGAGGGCCACAAGAGCCACGAGGAGGGCACAACCCACTAGGGCGCGCCTGGGCCCTTGCCCTTGCCCCGGTGTATTGTGCTCACCTTGAGGCCCATCTGGATGTGAGACCGTCGCCAAAAATTCCTATAAATAGAGAAACCATCAGAAATAACCCTAGATCAGAAGTTCTGCCGCCACAAGCCTCTGTGGCCACCGAAAACCAATCGGGACCCCGTTCTGGCCCCCTGCCGGAGAGGGGAATCATCTCCAGTGGCCATCTTCATCATCCTGGCGGCCACCACAATGAGGAGGGACTAGTTCACCCTCGGGGCTGAGGGTTTGTACCAGTAGTTGATACGTCCATTTTGCATCATGCTTTTATGTCAATATTTATTGCATTATGAGCTGTTATTACACATTATATCTCAATACTTATGGCTATTCTCTCTTATTTTACAAGGTTTACCATGAAGAGGGGGGATGCCGGCAGCTGGAATTCTGGCTGGAAAAGGAGCAAACGTTGGAAACCTATTCTGCACAACTCCAAAAGACCTGAGACTCCACGAAACAACATTTCAGATTTAATAAGAATTTTTGGGCAAAAGAAATAGGCCAGGGGGCCCACACCCTGTCCAGGAGATAGGGGGCGCGCCCCCCCTGTAGGGCGCGCCCCCCTATCAGGGCGCGCCCCCTATCTCCTGGGCCCCCTAGCGGGCTTCCGGCTGCCATCTTCTGCTATATGAAGTGTTTTCACCTGGAAAAAATCGTGGGCAAGCTTACAGGACGAAACTCCGCCGCCACAAGGCGGAACCTTTGCGGAATCAATCTAGGGCTCTGGCGGAGCTGTTCTGCCGGGGACACTTCCCTCCGGGAGGGGGAAATCATCACCAACGTCATCACCAACGATCCTCTCATCAGGAGGGGGGTCAATCTCCATCAACATCTTCACCAGCACTATCTCATCTCAAAACCCTAGTTCATCTCTTGTATCCAATCTTGTATCAAAACCACAAATTGGTATCTGTGGGTTGCTAGTAGTGTTGATTACTCCTTGTAGTTGATGCTATTTGGTTTACTTGGTGGAAGATCATATGTTCAGATTCTTTATGCATATTATTACCCCTCTGATTAGGAACATGAATATGCTTTGTGAGTAGTTACGTTTGTTCCTGAGGACATGGGTGAAGTCTTGCTATTAGTAGTCATGTGAATTTGGTATTCGTTCGATATTTTGATGAGATGTATGTTGTCTCTCCTCTAGTGGTGTTATGTGAACGTCGACTACATGACACTTCACCATTATCTGGGCCTAGAGGAAGGCATAGGGAAGTAATAAGTAGATGATGGGTTGCTAGAGTGACAAAAGCTTAAAACCTAGTTTATGCGTTGCTTCATTAGGGCTTGATATGGACCCCATATGTTTAATGTTGTGGTTAGGTTTACCTTAATACTCCTTTTTGTAGTTGCGGATGCTTGCAATAGGGGTTAATCATAAGTGGGATGCTTGTCCATGATAGGGCAGTACCCAAAGTGCAGGTCCACCCACATATCAAATTATCAAAGTACCGAACGCGAATCTTATGAACGTGATGAAAACTAGCTTGACGATAATTCCCAATGTGTCCTCGGGAGCTCCTTCTTCATTATTAGAATTTGTCCAGGCTTATCCTTTGCTACATAAAGGATTGGGCCGTCTTGCTGCACTTTATTTACTTTATTTACTTTTTGCTCGTTACTATTTATTTTATCACAAAACTATCTATCACCTACTATTTCAGTGCTTGCAGAGAAAACCTTACTGAAAACCGCTTATCATTTCCTTCTGCTCCTCGTTGGGTTCGACACTCTTACTTATTGAAAGGACTATGATAGATGCCCTATACTTGTGGGTCATCAGTAGCTATGTGTTTAATCTCTCCCTCTCTCTCTCGTGATCTTGAGATGTCACGATCTTCATATATCATGGGCTTTGTTAATATAGATGGATCATATGATGTTTCTCCCCTCTCTACACTTATTGTGATGAATTGAGTCTTTACCCTTTGAAGTTTTGTCTTGTCGGATTGAATGTTCATATCTGAGAACACATGATATATCTCTTGCATATGAATACCCGTAGTGACAATGGGGTATTATTTTGATTCACTTGATATATGTTATGGCACTCAACTTGCGGATTCCCGAGGTGACTTTGGGGTAATCTATGCGTAGGGGTTGATGCATGTTTTTATTATCTTTTCTCCGATAGAAACTTTGGGGTCTCCTTGTAGTTCTTTATGTGGATTGAGTATTATGAATCTGAAATTGTTTGATACATATCGTATAATTAACTCACGGGTACTCGCGGTGACATTGGGGTATGTAGGTGACATTACAGTTGGTTTATATGTATCATATGGTGTTATTTTAGTACGAACACTTGATTAGATCGATCAGAAAGAATAGCTTGCTGTTATTTTAGTACGAACTCTAGGATAGATTGATCGGAAAGAATAGCTTTGAGGTGGTTTCGTACCCTATAAACAATTTGTATCTTTTATTCTCCGCTAATAGGAACTCGGGAGTGATTCTTTATTGCACTTTGAGGGATAATCATATGATCCAACCATGTTAGCATTCTTGAGAGATTGCACTAGAGAAAGTAGGGACCCTAGGCCTCACATCCATTATTGCAATACCGTTTGTGCTCACTTTTATCATTTACTACCTTGCTGTTTTTATTGTTCGCACTACAAAAACTCATATCTACTATCCATACTACACTTACATCACTATCTCTTCACCGAACTAGTGTACCTGTACAATTTGCCATTGTATTGGGTTTGTTGGGGACACAAGAGATTTCTTGTATTTGATTGTAGGGTTGCTTGAGAGAGACTATTTTCATCCTACGCCTCCCACGGATTGATAAACCTTAGGTCATCCACTTGAGGGAAAATTGCTACTGTCCTACAAAACTCTGTGCTTGAAGGCCCAACACGTGTCTACAAGAATAAAGTTGCGTAGTAGACATCAGCGCCTGGGGCCCCAGGCGCGCCCTGGTGGGTTGTGCCCACCTTGGTAGCCTCCCGTACCCCTTTTTCGCCCTATAAATTCCCAAATATTCCGAAAACCCTCGGGGAGATCCTAGATCGGAAGTTCTGCCACTGCAAGCCTTTGTAGCCATCGAAAACCAATTGGGAGCCCATTCCAGCACCCTGCCGGAGGGGAAGATCATCACCGGTGGCCATCTTCATCATCCCGGCGGCCACCACGACGAGGAGGGAGTAGTCCACCCTCAAGGCTGAGGGTTTGTACCAGTAGCTATGGGTTTAATCTCTCTATCTCGCGCGCGCGATCTTGAGATGTCACGATCTTGATGTATCATGGGCTTTGTTAACATTGATGGATAATATGATGTTTCTCCCCTCTCTACTCTTATTGTCATGAACTGAGTCTTTACCCTTTGAAGTTTTGTCTTGTCGTATTGAAGGTTCAGATTTGAGAACAAATGATATATGTCTTGCATATGAATACCTATGGTTAAAATGGGGATTTATTTTGATTCACTTGATATATGTTATGGCACTCAACTTGCAGATTCCCGAGGTGACTTTGGGGTAATCTATGCATAGGGGTTGATGCACATTTTTATTATCTTTTCTCTGATAGAAAATTTGGGGTCTCCTTGTAGTTCTTTGTGTGGATTGAGTATGATGAATCTGAAATTGTTTGATACATGTCGTATAATTAACTCATGGGTACTCGCGGTGACATTGGGGTATCTAGGTGACATTAGAGTTGGTTGATATGTATCATATGGTGGTATTTTAGTACGAACTCTTGATTAGATCGATCAGAAAGAATAGCATGCTATTATTTTAGTACGAACTCTAGGATAGATTGATCAGAAAGAATAGCTTTGAGGTGGTTTCGTACCCTACAAACAATTTCTATCTTTTGTTCTCCGCTAATAGGAACTCAGGAGCGATTCTTTATTGCATTTTGAGGGATAATCATATGATCCAACTATGTTAGCATTGTTAAGAGATTGCACTAGTGTATGCACCCTAGGTCTCATTTTCCATCATTGCAATACCGTTTGTGCTCCGTTTTACTACTTACTACCTTGCTGTTTTTTATTGTTCGCATTACAAAAACTCACGTCTACTCTCCATACTACACTTCTATCATAATGGCTTCGCCGAACTAGTGCACCTACACAAATTTCCATTGTATTGGATGTGTTGGGGACACAAGAGATTTCTGGTATTTGATTGCAGGGTTGCTTGAGAGAGACTATCTTCATTCTACACCTCCCACGGATTGATAAACCTTAGATCATCCACTTGAGGGTAAATTGTTGCTGTCCTACAAAACTCCGCGCTTGGGGGTCCAACACGTGTCTACAAGAATAAATTTGCGTAGTAGACATCAAGCTATTTTCTGGCGCCGTTGCCGGGGAGGTGAGTGCATGAAGGTATATCTTTAGATCTTGCAGTCGATTCTTTCATTTTCTTGTTTTATCACTAGTTTAGCTTGTAGAAGAAAACTAAAAAAATGTAATTGAGGTTGCATCATATTATTTGATCATCTTTATAATTTCTTTCTTGAAAATGATGGGTCAGAAAATTTTGCTCAATTGTTAGAAGAAGAAGTCAATAAAATGTTTGGCACAAATTATTTGAATGATGAGCATGATTGCAGTGTTGTTAGTATGAATTCCTTGAATATCCAAAATGCTAATGATGATTGCACTAGCCATGATAATGATGTCTCCTATAAGAATGTCAATTTTTGTGGAGTAAATTGGGATTGCACACGCACACCCAAAAGGGAAGATAGATTTTGTAAGAACATAAATATTTAGAAACGAAAAACTTGCAAGAGAGGCTAGATGATTGTGCTGAAAGATTTGTTATTTTTGGCCATCCTTGTGAACTTTGCAATGAACGTGGTCATTTAAATCTCCAATGCTATTTGTTTCATGATCAAATAATGTCCAAAAATTGTGATAACTTGATTACCCTTGAACATCATAAAGAGCTTAGTCTTCTTTTAGGGTATGAAGAAATGAAACGTATAACTAAGGGTATTCCAAAATTTAATCTCAATAGATTTGTTGATTTTGATCTAGAGGAAATTTATATGTTTTGTGCGGTAAATTGCATTGAGAATCCTTATATTGCCAACTATCTAAAGACAAGAAAACAAATAGAGTATGAAGAGAGTAGTAATGAAAGGGAAAATATTTCTTAATACCCTCCTAGTGTTTATTATGATGAATCAGGTAATGAGGAGGAGCTTCCTATCCAATCAATCTCTTCAACAAGAAGCTCGAATAAATTGATTAAACCCACACGTGAGGTGGTGAAGAAGAAAAAGAAAAGAAGAAAAAGTAGAGATAAAAAGGTAACTCTCCCAAGTAATATTGCTCCTATCCCCATTGTGCGTCATCAAAGTGAATCAAATATGTTGATGAAGGATGATGATATTGAGTATGATTTTGTGATGCCTACTACTTGTTTTGATGATTATGATTGGGAAGACAATGATGTCTCTTATGACCTCGAAGATCTTTTTGGCACTTGCTTGGAACAATATGATAATAATGTTTGCTATACTATTGGTGCCATTCATGCTATTGATAAAAATTATTATGATGATATGCAAAACCACAAGCTTGGGGATGATTTGCATAATGAATATGATCCTTTGATCCATTCTACCTTCGATAAGAAAAATTATTATGATGATAGCATGCCTCCTATTTATGATGATTACAATGATGAAAGTGAGTTTGGAAGAGTGTCAACTCTAGGTAGTAGTGATCCCACTATTTTGGAGGGTGTTGAATCTTATTACAATATTGATGAAAGTGGATTTGGAGAGGTCATGACTTTATTTAGTTATACATCCACTATTTGGGAATAGGTTTCAATTGACTATGATGAGAATAAAGTTGCTACTTATGATGATTATTACGATGACATGTATGCCATAAAGAGTAATAAACTTTCTATGCTTTGGGATCATGAAAAGAATGCTTTATGTGATGGTTATATGGATGAATCAATTCATGATGCTACTGAAAATTACTATGTGAGAGGAACTTATGATTCATGATGCTCTTGTTATGTTTCAATCTTTATATTTTATGCGAGCATCATTGAACTCATCATGCCTAGCTAAAAGGCATTAAAGAAAAGCGCTTGTTGGGAGACAACCCAGCAATTTTATCTATTGTTTTTGTGTTTTCACATGATTATGCTACTGTAGTAATCATGTTTTATTGTTTTTGTTTCAATAAAGTGCCAAGTAAAGCCTTCGGGATCATGTTAGGTGATAGTTGATTTGATCTTGCTGAAAAACAGAAACTTTTGCGCTCATGAAAATAGCTCTAATTTTTAACAGAAGAGTGCTTTTGAGTTGATTCTTTTTGCATAAGATTCATATACAAATTGGTGACGTGGTATTAATTTTTAATAATTTTTGGAGTAGGAAAATTATGGTTTGAGTACAGATTACTACAGACTGTTCTGTCTTTGACAGATTCTGTTTTCAATGCATAGTTTGCTTGTTTCCTAGTTTCTGTGGCTTATATTGCTCAATATAAATTGTAGAAATGACATACTACAGTAGGCATTGTGTGGAAACAATTATGAATCTTGTCTTTGAGAGTAACAAAAGTGAAATGGTTTGCTCTTTATCATACTAACCTATCTCACAAGGTTCCGTTGAGTGTTGTGTGAATGAAGTTTTCAAGTTTTGGGTGAGATGTCGATATGAGGAGAATAAGGAGTGACAAGACCCTAATCTTGGGATGCCAAAGGAACCCCCAAGGTAATATTCAAGAAATATCCAAGCAACTAAACTTGGGGATGCCCCGGAAGGCATCCCCTCTTTCGTCTCCAACATTATCGGTAACCTCACTTGGAGCTATGTTTTCATTCGTCACATGATATGAGTTTTTCTTGGAGCATCAACTTATTTTGTTAGGATTTGCTTGATGTTACTTATAATAATGTTTTGCCTCTTTTATTTCAATAAAAGTGGCAATGATAGCCTCATGCTTATTTCGCAAGTATACATGTTGCTGTTTCAAAACAGAAAGTTTATCGCTGTTGCAAAAATTCCCTAGGAAATTCAGAATGTGATAAAGTGCTGAAACTTTTTCAAAATAAGACTAATAAATTTTCTGAAGTTTGGTAATTTTTTCATAATTTTTGGAGTTAGGGAAGTATGATGAATATTGCATTCTTTACAGATTGTACTGTTTGGGCAGATTGTTGTTATGATTGTGTTGTTTGCGTATGTTTGCTTGTTTAATGATTCCATTTGAGGATAGGAGTATTAAATATGCAGAGGCGTTTAGTATGCAATGTTGAATAATAATTTTAGTAATTTTCTATAGTAGAGAATGATAAGGTTTTGCATTGATTTATACTAACTTATCTCACGAGTTTTTGTTGAGTTTTGTGTGGATGAAGTTTTTTAGATTTAGGGAAACCGTGATACGAGAGGAATTAAGGAGACACAAAAGCTCAAGCTTGGGGATGCCCAAAGCATCCCAAATTTATATTTCAATAAGTCTCAAGCATCTAAGCTTGGGGATGCCCCGGTAGGCATCCCACCTTTCTTCTTCAACAATTATTGGTTAGTATCGGTTGAGTCTAAGTTTTTCCTTCTTCACATGATGTGTGCTATTCTTGGAATGTCATTTTGTTTTGTTTTGACTGCTGTTTTCATAAAATACTTAGATCTGAAAGTTTTAAATAAAAGAGAGTCCTCAAGTAGCTACCCATTTACATAACTACTCGTCTGATCTTCACTTATATCTTTTGGAGTAGCTTGTCCTTTACTCTTGTGCTTCACTTATATCCTATGAGTAACTTGTTGAATGAATTGGATATCATGAAGTTGAAATTACATGTTCGTATCATGCCTAGTAGTGGCTTCACATTGGGTTTAGAAAGTGAAAGCTTTTGAAGCTTGACAATCACAATATTGGTCATACAAGCAATTCACAAATAATTAGTATAAGGAAGAGAAATTTAAAATACAAATAAACTATCTTGGAAATCTTTTGTGATTGTGAGATCCCATCAAAATATTATATGTCAAAATTGTTTATATTGGACAAGGAAGACAATGTAATGATTTATGTTTGTTCATATTCACATAGAAGTCATATTGTCATAGATCCTTCAACACGTGGTGCTTGCCCCTATCTTTGCTAGTCAAAAATTCCACACCAAGTAGAGATACTACTTGTGCATCAAAAACCCTTAAACCCAAATCTTGTTTTGAGATTCCACCATACCTACCTAAGGATTGAGCAAGATCTTTCAAGTAAGTTGTCATCGGTGCAATAAGGCAATAAAAATTGCTTCTTAAAGTGTTAAATCATTTAGTGTAAGAGAAAATTGAGCGTTGTACGAACTTGTGATGGCAAAGAATAAAAGCGACAAACTGCAAAATAAAGGTTGCTATCATAAGGGGCAATATAACGTGACGTTCTTTTGCACTAAGGGGTTGAGCATACAAACAAATAAGCGCATGGCAACCTCTGCTTCCCTCTAAGAAGGGCCTATCTTTTACTTTTATGTATTTACTTTCATGCAAGAGTCAAAGTTTTTCTCCCTATTCCTTTTTATTTTTCTCCTTTGGCAAGCATCATGTGGTGGGGAAAGATCTAGGCAAATATATCCAGTTGGATATGGGTAGCATGAGTTATTATTGTTGACATCACCCTTGAGGTGAATACATTAGGAAGCAAAATTATAAGCCCCTATCTTTCTGTGTGTCCGGTTGAAACGCTTTGCTCATGTGTACGCGATGAGTGTTAGCAATCATAGAAGACTATATGATGGTTGAGTATGTGGAGCTCTTACTTAGACTCTGTTGAATAAGTTGAATTGCAATTGCTTGGTGACCGAGAACATAGGTTGTTGAGTTTCAAGAGAATTCGTTGTTTGAACCTTAACATGTGAATTGGTCTCTACTTTAACATGAGAAGTTTTATAAGAAAAAAATTGCTGTTATGATGTTAGGAAAAGTGATTGAAATTGTCATTGATCAAACTTGTGCACATTGCTAGCATTCACACTTCATAAATTATTTATTTTATCATTTACCTACTCGAGGACGAGTAGGAATTAAGCTTGGGGATGCTGATATGTCTCTAATATCTATAATTTATGAAGTATTCATGCCATGTTTACAATATTTTATATGTTTTTGGTATGATTTGCATGGAACTAACCCTAAATGGCTATTTTCAGCAGAACTACCGTGGTGTTGTTTTTTTGTGCAGAAATGAAAGTTCTCCAAACACAGCGAAATTTTTGCGGATTTTTTATGGACCATAAGAGAGCCATTGGGCCAGAGCAGCACCTGTGGGTGCCCCGAGGGGGCACAACCCACCAGGGCGCGTCTGGGCCCCCAGGCGCGCCATGGTGGGTTGTGCCCACCTCGGTGGCCTCCCGTACCCCTCTTCGCCCTATAAATTCCCAAATATTCCAAAAACCCTCGGGGAGACCCTAGATTTTAAGTTCCGCCGCCGCAAGCCTCTGTATCCACCGAAAACCAATCGGGAGCCTGTTCCGGCACCCTGCCGGAGGGGGAGATCATCACCGGTGGCCATCTTCATCATCCAGCGGCCACCACGATGAGGAGGGAGTTGTCCACCCTCGGGGCTGAGGGTTTGTACCAGTAGCTATGTGTTTAATCTCTCTCTCTCTCTCTCGTGTGCGATCTTGAGATGTCACGGTCTTGATGTATCATGGGTTTGTTAATATAGATGGATCATATGATGTTCCTCCCCTCTCTACTCTTGTTGTGATGAATTGAGTCTTTACCCTTTGAAGTTTTGTCTTGTCGAATTGAATTTTCAGATTTGAGAACACATGATATATGTCTTGCATATGAATACCTGTGGTGACACTGGGGTATTATTTTGATTCACTTGATATATGTTGTGGCACTCAACTTGCGGATTCCCGAGGTGACTTTGGGGTAATCTATGCATAGGGGTTGATGCACATTTTTATTATCTTTTCTTCGATAGAAACTTTGGGGTCTCCTTGTAGTTTTTTGTGTGGATTGAGTATTATGAATCTGAATTTGTTTGATACATGTCTAGAATTAACTCATGGGTACTCGGGGTAAGATTGGGGTATCTAGGTGATATTAGAGTTGGTTGATATGTATCATATGGTGGTATTTTAGTACGAACTCTTGATTAGATCGATCGGAAAGAATAGCTTGTTGTTATTTTAGTACGAACTCTAGGATAGATTGATTGGAAAGATAGCTTTGAGGTGGTTCCGTACCCTACAAACAATTTCTATCTTTTGTTCTTCGCTAATAGGAGCTCGGGAGTGATTCTTTATTTCACTTTGAGGGATAATCATATGATCCAACTATATTAGCATTGTTGAGAGATTGCACTAGTGAAAGTATGCACCCTAGGCCTCATTTTCCATCATTGCAATACCGTTTGTGCTCCGTTTCACTACTTACTACCTTGATGTTTTTCATTGTTCGCATTACAAAAGCTTATATCTACTATCCATACTACACTTTTATCACCATCTCTCCGCCGAACTAGTGCCCCTATACAATTTTCCATTGTATTGGGTGTGTTGGGGACACAAGAGATTTCTTGTATTTGATTGCAGGGTTGCTTGAGAGAGACTATCTTCATCCTACGCCTCCCATGGATTGATAAACCTTAGGTCATCCACTTGAGGGAAAATTGTTGTTGTCCTACAAAACTCTGCACTTGGAGGCCCAACACGTGTCTACAAGAATAAAATTGTGTAGTAGACATCAATGCCTATATATCATTTTTATGCAAAAACCAGCCTAGGCCCTTTGAAAATTTTGGGTGAAACATCCTTTTTTCAATTATGTCCCATTTTTGAGTTACAACTACAACCATAATTTTCCTAGCTCTATTAATTCTGAAACTTTTCCACATTGTAGTCCTTCCAACCAAAACCTTAAGTCCATAAGATCAACTCCATTTGCACCCTTTATGTCCACCAAACATTCCTCTCAAGTTTCTGTCCAGAACTGAATTCTTTTCTCTTTTTGACAAACTAACTCCACTATTCATCTCTATCATCTAAAAAGACCCTACCCTGCCAAGTTTCAAAATCAACAAAGTTTTCTAGCTGGCCCTAGCATTCTGTCAAACACCTTGTGCGCATGACAGAAACATTGCCACATCCTAAACTGCACTTGACACTTGGTCATTTGGCCAAACCAGCATGTCCATTAGCTCTCTCTCAACCAGATTCACAACCCCGCCAATTTGCACTACCATCAGAGCCCCCTAGGTGGCCATGGCATTTCGTCTAGCACTTTGTGCACGTGCTTTGGGCACGGGCAGAATGTGCGTTTTGCACGCATCGTCACTGAGCTCCTGCCGCCGCTCTGCTGCCTCCCCCTCTCATCATGATCTTCTTTTGGATCAACACGACCATCTGGAGCCTCACTGGCACCCTCGCTTGGCCCCTAGCGCCATCCACCGCCATCCACAATGACCAGTACCACCCTCGATGAGTCCCGCACGGCCACGTCCCCGCCCGTGACGTGTGGCTCACCCCCGAGCCTCCCAGCACCCCTCGGGAGTAACTACATCCGCCATCACCCTCGCCTACCTCCACCGGCCGTGCCTACCACCGTAATGATCGCCGCCGTAGTGCTTATCCTCTGGACACCGCTGGAACCGACCTCGACGGGCTATTAAAGCCACCCCAGGCCCTCGAACAGCACCACCTCGCTCTCCCTCTCCCTCACTGATCCTCCCATAGCAGCAGCATGACTAGAGGAGGTCGTCTTCCCCAATTCCGGCAATTACGGCCGCCGCCACTGCCTCGTTGGTTCCGACGCCACCAGGGCCTCCCCCTCCCCACTCTCTTCACCACTGACCTCCTTGAGCCACCACCAACCGATCCACTACAAAAAAACAACTTCCATGATGATACGTGTTTGTCATAGTAGGTCACGTTTTCTGTCTTGCATGTACATCCATGACGACTTTATGACAGAATCAAGATAGTCATATCTGTGCTGTCGTAGAAGTGTTCCATGACATTACCAAAATTATCATCACGGAAGTGTCCACTTCCATGATGATAAATCGTGTGTCATAGAATTGCTTTCGTCAAGGGTAGCCGACATGTGACATCCACCGTAACGGGTCGCCGTTAAGCTATCGGGTTCCGGTTTGGATCCACTAAGCCATTAACAGCTCAGACCAATGGGGATTTTCCATGTGTAAAATTCTCAATGGCCAGAGGAACCATGTGTCGGCTCACCGTTGGGACATATGTCATCCACTCATTGGACTGAAGGCTCCTATGATACGTCCACATGTGGCATGACCCAACAGAGGCCGGTTCCTGTGAAAAGTTTGGCCCGTTTGACTTGGTCAAAAGGTAGCGGGCCGGCCCATGGAAAGCCCATTAATGGCTTGTTCGCATATAGCCCATTTACAGCCTGCTAACTCACAACCCATTACGACCTATCCGAATTAGGACCAATAGCGTAATTTGGGCCGTCCAATATGATTCAAGCCCATTGTGACTTCCGGCCCATGTATGGCCCATGACGTCTTTCGGCCGATATGAGGCCCTTTGTAACTCTTGGCCCATTAATGGCCCGTGGTGAAACTGGCTCGTAATGAACAATGTATCGCTTTATACCCATTAATGACCCATTATTCCATTGGGCCGTTTCCACCCCATGTTATCTTTCGTCCTTCTCAGGGCCCATTTATTCTTGGGCTCATTTCCAACATTCGGTTATTCACGGCCCGTTACTGGCGTTTTCTACTTGTGGGCCAAATTCAGCCCGTGGTTACAGTCGGCCCGTTTGTGGCCCGTTAATACATTAGGCCATTTCTGTAGCGTTATCAAATACGGCTGATTAACGATGGCCTGTTATGGTCGGTGATACGTCTCCAACATATCTATAATTTATGAAGTATTCATGCCATGTTTACAATATTTTTACATGATTTTGGTATGATTTGATTAGAACTAACCCGGACTGACGTTGTTTTTACCATAACTACCATGGTGTTGTTTTTGTGCAGAAATAAAAGTTCTCAAAACGTGCTGAGAATCAATGGAGAATATTTTTGGAAAATATAAAAAATACTGGAATGAAAAGCTACCGGAGGGGAGTCCCAAGGCCACCACAAGGGTGGGGGGCGCCCCCCCCCTATCTTGTGGACTCCCTGTGGGCCCCCTTGACTTGTCCCTGACGCCAAACACTCCTATAAATTGAGGAAACTCCAGAACAAGACCTAAATCGGGAGTTCCGCCGCCGCAAGCCTCCAGAACCACGAGAAATCAATCTAGGCCCTCTCCAGCACCCTGCCGGAGGGGGCCATCATCACCGGAGGCCATGGGGGAAGATCTTGGAGGGGCCATCATCGCCATGAAGGCCAAGGACCAGAGGGAGAACCTCTCCCCATCCAGGGGGGAGGCCATGGAGGAGGAAGCACAAGGGGGAGAACCTCTCCTCCTCTCTCTCGGTGGCGTCGGAGTGCCGTTGGGAGGGGAATCATCACCGCGGTGATCGTCTTCATCAACATCACCATCATCATCACCATCCTCATCTCTTTTACGTGGTCCACTCTCCCGCACCCCGTTGTAATCACCTACTTGAACATAATGCTTTAGGCCACATATTATGACCCAATGATGTGTTGCCATCCTATGATGTTTTGAGTAGATTTCCTTTGTCTTTGGGTTGATTGATGATCAAGATTGGTTTGAGTTGTATGTTTTATTTTGGTGCTGTCCTATTTTGCCTTTCGTGTCTCGCACACGTGAAGAATACCTGCTATAGGGTGTTGCAATACGTTCATGATTCACTTATAGTGGGTTGCTTGAGTGACAGAAGCATAAACCCGAGTAGGGGCATTATTGCGTATGGGATAAAGGGGACTTGATACTTTAATGCTTTGGTTGGGTTTTACCTTAATGATCTTAGTAGTTGTGGATTCTTGCTAGAGTTCCAATCATAAGTGCATATGATCCAAGAAGATAAAGTATGTTAGCTTATGCCTCTTCCTCATATGAAATTGCAGCTATGATCACCGGTCTTGTTAACAATTGTCGAGGATAATTCCGCACATCGATTCACCATTATTCCGCACTCGCTATTTATAATATATAGTAATATATTCTAACTTCATATTAACAGCACCTACTTTTACATTTTAGTTCTCCGATATCATGCAAAGTTATCCTCTTCATACCGACAACGTAGTTTCATTTCTCGTTTCTAGATGGAAGCAAACGTTCGGTATACATAGAGTCATATCAGTGGCATATAGGACTTGAGAGAATGTTGATCTTACCTTTAGCTCCTTGTGGGTTTGACACTCCATACTTATCACCTCCACCTTTGGAAATTGCTACGATGATTCCTTGCACTTGGGTATTATCATGCTCTTTTACAGCGCCGTTGTCGGGGAGCAATAGCGCGGGGTTGATATTTTCGTGTATGCTTGTTTGCTTTATTCACTAAGTAGTTTTTGTTTTCCCTTTTGTTTCTATTTAGTTGTGGGTGAAACAAACAAAAAAATTTAAAAATGCAAAATACAGAAATACTTGCCTCTCATACCAAACTTTTTTTTTCAAAAAGAGAAGCGGTTGGAAGGTTATGCATTGGAGAAGTGAGGGTCGACCTTGAACACTTGTGTTCATGCTCATGGAAACAATGTAGACTTTTTCATGGAAGTTTCTAAAAAATAATTATCCCCTTGTATATATCCATTGTATTATAAAAATAATGCTCTAAGTTTTGGTTTTAGGATGCCTAGATTGCGTGTTTTGCTATGTGCAGTGCAAAAAGAGAAACTTTGGCTGTAGCGCGTGAATTTACATTTTTTACTGAAATGTCAAATGCTTCTGAAACTTTTTGCAAAGTACTTCTATACAATTTGTTCAGATTTTCCTAATGTTTTAGAAATTTTGGAGTTACAGAAGTATATGAAGTGTCCAGATTACTATAGACTGTCATGTTTTTGACAGATTTTGTTTTCTATGTGTTGTTCACTTATTTTGATGAATCTATCAGTAGTATTTGGGGGTATGAACCATGGTGAAGTTTGAATACAATAGATATAATGATAATATGAAATTGGAATGAGTTTACAACAGTACCTAAAGTTAGTGATTTGCTTTATTATACTAACGGATCTCACGAGGGTGTTGCTAAGTTTTGTGTGGATGAAGTGTTCGAAAGCCGAGGAGTTGTCAATATGAGAAGAATAAAGAGAGACAAGAGTTAGACGCTTGGGGATGCCCAAGGCACCCCAAGTAAGTATTTACAGGATACTCAAGCATATAAGCTTGGGGATGCCCCGGTTGGCATCCCATCTTTCTTCTTCAACAATTATCAGTATACCGTGGTTTTTGTTTTGTTCACATGATATGCGTCTTTTGTGTTTATTTCTCTTATCTTTTCTAGATGCTCCATGCTAGTATGAGATAGTCCTTCATTGATTTATAGAATGCTCTTTGTTCTTCACTTAAATCTTTTGAGTATGGTTCTATGGAATGCTTCGTGTGCTTCACTTATATATTTTGAGCTTGGATATTGGTTAATCTATATTAATTGTAGAATTCTCTATGAACTTCACTTATATCTTTCGGAGTATGAATAAAACTATCATCCGAAGTTGGTTTGGAAGAGTGTCAACTTTAGGAAGTAATGATCCCACTATTTTGGAGGGTGTTGAATCTTATTGTGATAATTATGAAAGTGGATTCGGAGAGGTCTTGACATTATTTATCAATGATTCCACTATTTAGGAAGAGGTTCCAATTGATTATGAGAACAAAGTTGCTACCTGTAATGATTATTGTGATGACATGTATGCTATAAAGAATAATGTTAACCATGAAACTTGTCATCATGATTTTAATTTTCAATTGGATTATGCCTCACATGATAGTTATTTTCTTGAGTTTGCTCCCACTATTCTGAATGAGAAGAATTTTGCTTATATGGAGAGTAGTAAAATTTCTATGCTTGTAGATAACGAAAATAATGCTTTATGTGATGGTTATATTGTTGAATTCATTAATGATGCTACTGAAAATTATTATGAGGGAGGAATATATGATTGTTAGAATTGCAACAATATCAAGTTTCCTCTCTATGTGCTTAAAGTGTTGAAGTTATGCCTATTTTGCCTTCCTATGCTAGTTGATTATTTTTCCCATAAATTGTTTGCTCACAAAATCCCTATGCATAGGAAGTGGGTTAGACTTAAATGTGCTAGTCATATGCTTCATGATGCTCCCGTTATATTTTCATTAGTATCTTTCATGTGAGCATCATTGACATCATCATGCCTAGCTAGAAAGGCGTTAAAGAAAAGCACTTGTTGGGAGACAACCCAATATTTACCCTTACTGTTTTTGTGTGTACACATGATTAAGATACTGTAGTAATCATGTTTTATAGCTTTTGTTTCAATAAAGTGCCAAGTAAGACCTTTGGGATGACTTACAGTGATAATTGATTTGATCTTCCTGAAAAATAGAAACTTTTGCACTCATTTCCAGATTTTTAAAAAAACACAGAAGCGTGATTTTGATCTGAAATTTATACACAATATTGATATACAAATTGCCTAGGTTGTCCTAATTTTTAAGAATTTTTGGAGTAGCCTAAGTATGGTTGTTATTCAGATCATTATAGATTGTTCTGTTTCTGGCAGATTCTGTTTTCAATGCATAGTTTGCTTGTTTTCTAGTTTCTATGGCTTATATTGCTCAATATAAATTGTAGAAATGATATGGTACAGTAGGCATTGTGTGAGAACAATTATGAATCTTGTCTTGACAGTACCAAAGTGAATGATTTGCTCTTCATCATACTAACCCATCTTACGAAGTTCTGTTTACTTTTGTGTGATTGAAGTTTTCAAGTTTTGGGTGAGATATCGATATGAGGAGAATAAGGAGTGGAAAGATCCTAAGCTTGGGGATGCCCAAGGCACACCAAGGTAATAATCAAGGAAGACTCAAGCGCCTAAGCTTAGGGATGCCCTGGAAGGCATCCCCTCTTTCGTCTTCAAAACCATCGGTATACGTTACTCGGAGCTATATTTTTATTCGTCACATGATATCTCTTTTGCTTGGAGCATATTTTTCATTTTAATTGCTGTTTAAATAAAATCATTGGATCTGGAATCTTGAATGAGAGAGAGTTCTCCCATGGCTAGTTAATTACTTGACTACTCATTGTTCTTCACTTGTATCTTTTTTGGAGTTGTTTGTCATTTACTCACGTGCTTCATTTATATCCTATGAGTAAATGGTTGAATGAATTAAATATCATAAATATGAATTTATATATGATTCATATGCTTATACCATGGGGGGTAATGACTTCACATATAAGAAGTAGAGGTGGTAAAATTATTGAAATTTAGTAAACATAATATTGGTCACTTGAACAATTCATGAAAGAATATTGAAGGAAGAGATATTTCACATATAAGTATGCTATCTTGGACATCTTTTGTAATTGTGAGCAATCATTAAAATATGACATGCTAAAGAGTTGATGTTGGACAAGGAAGACAGCATAATGGGTTATGTTTTCTTACATCCGAATAGAAGTTATATTGTCATGGATCTGCAACATGTCGAGTTTGCTTTTCCTTCTCATGCTAGCCAAATTCTTTGTACCAAGTAGATATACTACTTGTGCTTCCAAACATCCCTTAAACCCAGTTTTTCTATGAGAGCCCACCATACCTACCTATGGATTGAGTAAGATTCTTCAAGTAAGTTGTCATTGGTACAAGCAATAAAAATTGCTCTCTAAATATGTATGATCTATTAGTGTGAAGAAAATAAGCTTTATACGAACTTGTGATATGGAAGAAATAAAAGCGACGGACTGCATAATAAAAGTCTTTATCACAAGTGGCAATATATAGTGACGTTCTTTTGCATTAAGATTTTGTGCATCCAACCATAAAAGCGCATGACAACCTATGCTTCCTCTCCGAAGGGCCTATCTTTTACTTTTATCTTCTACCTTATACAAGAGTCATGGTGATCATCACCTTTCTGGTTTATACATTTTCCTTTGGCAAGCACTATGTGTTGGATATATATATATATATATATATATGTGTGTGTGTGTATGTATATATGTATGTATATACATCTGGGCTATTCTGTTATGCGTAATAGAATATTATTCTGTTGCCCTCTATGAACTGACGTGGTTCACAGTTTGGACTGACGTGGTTTTCCACCTAAACTGATCTTCCTACGTGCACGATATACGGAAATAGGGGATGCAACGTGGAGCTTCCGGTCGTTCTCCGGCGCGATGCTGCGGGCCATTCATTGCTAGATGAGACATGTAAGGGGTTCCGCACGTGCGTGCGCTCAGCTGGATGTGTTTGGCGATCTGTAGTCACCGGAGGTGACGGCGTGGGCATTTTTGCGGCGGACGTGTTTTGGGCGTTGGTGTTTACTGTGGTGTTCGTGGGCCTCAATTTACGTCGTGTTTGTTGTTTTTGATGTGAGAATTATCGGTATGTTAGAGTTTTTGGAGATTAATTTCATATGTAATTTATGATTACAAGTTTTGGTGTTCTTGGTCGTTTTCCACGCCCGCCATGGAAATCTGTTCTTCTTTTTTTGTTGTTTTACTTTTGAATTGGCATTGCAGGGAGAGATATGAGGATTGTATGAAAAGATTTGCGTTGTCAATTTTGCTTCTTTGAGTTGTTTCTACCCCGATTTCCCATGTTATTTTGTCGTTGGCGGAGGTGGTGTATGGCGGCTCACTGTATGCTGTGATTTCTTGTAATCTGGTCAAACTGTGTAATTAAGTTGCGTGTTTATCAGTGTTGTTTGAATTGCTACCGTATGTGTAGTTGGACTGCTGCGTGTCAAAGTTGTATTCCTGTGCGTTGACATCGGGACTGGATTCGCAATGATAGCTCTACACTTTAATTATAAAGCCCGAGCCCTCTGTCAGTTTCATTCTACGAGCTGCAACCTAAGAAAAGCGAGATGGATCCTGAGCTGGGAGAGGTCACAGAGGAGGAGGGGGACGCCATAGATGCGAGGGCTGCAGTAGCGAAGCAGAGGAGGAGGAGGCGCAGGCACAAGCAGATGGCGTGACGTGCTGCCGAGGAGGAACTGGAGGCAGAGTTCAACAGACGCCTTGCACGTGAGGTGATGGATACTTGCAACTCCAATGAATTGGAGCTTCTTTTCCCAGAGGGCAGGGGAAGGAACCATATTCAGATCATTAGTTGAGCTAGGGCGAGAGCAGCCACGGCTCCACATCCATCCGCTAGGGCCAAATGGCGTCGTTTCTTTGATCGTTATGACTGAAGTAGTGAATATTATGTTTTTAAGATTTTTTTGTGATGGGGCAGATGTTTGAATGACTAAATGAATTCAACTGTTTTGTCTCTGAATGTGTTGTTTTGTCTGCGCATGTTTGACATGTGCACCTTTGAACTGCTTGTTTATCTGAAGTTGAACTGATTTGCGGTCAAATGTTGCATGACTTGTGTAATAACTATTTCCTACCAGCTGGCTGCCGACCTGCCTATTTATTATTTTTATAATCTGCGAGTCTCCCTGACAATAAACTCTATCCATCTATGTGTGGTGTGTGGCCAAGTCTTCCCCCTCCTTTTTCTTCCTTCTTCCAGAATCAGATCTAAGTTCCTCCCTCTTCTCTTTGTTGCCTTTTTCTCTGTTCCTGTGTGTTCCATGGAGGATTGTTCATGCGGACGCCTGGCAAAGATGGCGCGCATAGCTGACGGCTATGTGTACGAATCTGGTTTGGAGCTCACTCAGACTCAGCGCCGTGGGCAACTTTCTTGTCTGTTGTACAGCAACCATGGGTTTCCTACACCCTATGTTTGTCGCCTAACGGTTGGTGACTTAAAGGAATCATGGGTATGTGTTTCTATTCGGGTTTTTTTTCTACTTTTTTGTTGGTCTCTGTTTGAATCCCATGGACTGGATTTGCAGTTTAGTCTTATAAATAGTTTGTCTATATTTTTTATTCGGTTTTGTCAGAATTTAACAGTAGGGATTTCTGTGTGTATTTGTTCATTACTTAATAGTATTTTATCCATTTTTGTATAATCCTTGATCTATTTTTTGTCAGATGTTTTTACTGTAGGTGTATTGATATGTATATTTCTTCAGTTTAGTCAGCTCACATGTCTAGTTAGTTTTGTGTTATTGTTTTGGTTCAGATTTTTTCCATTTTAGTTTGTTATGAAAATCGTTCCTATATCTGTGTAAAAATTCAGTTATGTCAGGTGTTCAATTTGTTTTGTACTCCCATGCCCATTTGCAGAAAATGTCACCCAGGATCAGGATTGTTGCTCCTAGTTCCGGTGTGCTGAAGATGGAGACTTCAGACAAGAATGGGTATCAGTTGATGGATATTGCCTACCACATCGACTTTGATGGTTGCATCAACCTAACTACTAGGTGGAAGGAGTTGGTGGCAGAGTCTGGATTTGAGGATGGTGATGTGGTTATGGTTATGTTCTCCAGAGAAGATGACTCTCTGACGTTCAGAATTTATGTGTTGTAGCTTTAAATGTGGCAAATGACGTCGGTTGTGAGATTTGTGTGTGGTTGATTATGTTGCAGTATTTTTTCTTTTAAAACATTTGCATGTGAGATGGTTGAATTGTATGGTATTATCAGAATGGCTTGGAACAAGTTATGTAATGTTTTTCCTATTGTTCTGCTCAAGTATAACTGTTTTATTTATACATTCTTTATATTAATACTGGAACAATTCTATGGTTGAACTGATGGGCATCCTTTGTTTTGACTGGTATATTTTCATGTACATAACTCGTAGACGGTGCTATACGCTGATGATGTTTTTAGAACCCCTTTTTGTTATTAAGTTTGCTGAACTTACATTCTGTTAATGATAGTACTGATCTATTTTAGGTTGTCAATTACCAATCAAATTTGTTTGTTGTATAACATTTTTTCTTACTTTTTACATGAATTTTGGAGCACATTTTTTTCTTTTTTATAGTTGAATAATGATAATTTTAGTATTTTTAAAATTAAAAAATTTTAATCTTCGCTGCACAGTACTATTTTTTTTGTACTTGAACCTTATGAATTGTAGTAGTTGAACTTTTTATAAATTCGTTTCTGAAATTTTTATTTACAGTCTTATATTTTTTTATTTTTTTACTTCTTACCATTAAGATGTGTTTGAAATTTTTACAATATTTTTGTTTATTAACTGATTTTTCTTGTGACATTTTTTAAAATTATCTACATTTTGTTTTTTTTTGTCGTGTGTGATCTGCTGGATTTTTGTAATGTGGTGAAGTACTGTGTTGGGCCATCGGTCTGAGTCGTTGTTTTCGGCCCGGATAGCTCGTCCCGCGCGGCTGTGCAGCACGGCGTGCGCATGCGCTATGGGTTTAGTCCCACCTAGCTAGTCAAGGGGTCTCTAGACCTGTTTATAAGCGCAACCGATGCTCACCAGTCGAACTCCTCTGAACACTTACCAGAGCGCTTATACACGGCGCTCGCTCTCTCTCTCTCTCTCTCTTGACCTGTGGGCCCTAGACGGCAAGCCCTGCGTTTGTGCGGATTACTAGGGATTCACCCACGGGCTCGAGTTCAAGTATCTAGCATTGTCAGGGCCTGCGCCTGTCCTTGGGCGGTCAATTTTTTCATTTTTTGTTGTTTGAATCTAGTACTTGACTCCACCAGTAACTTGGACTGGTACTTTTTTGTCCTTGGGCGGTCAATTTTTTTCTTTTCTTTCTTTTTGTTTGTTTGAATCTAGTACTTAACTCCACTAGTGACTTGGACTGATGGCCAATTTTTCCCTGTTTTGTTGTTTGAATCTAGTACTTGACTCCACCAGTAACTTGGACTGGTACATTTTTGTCCTTGGGCGGTCAATTTTTTCCTTTTTTTGTTTGTTTGAATTTAGTACTTGACTCCACTAGTGACTTGGACTGATAACTTTTTTTGTTCTAGTTCTTGTTAGTTTTGTTCTACGAATGAGCCGTAGCAGGCGACAACGCGGCGTGCCGCGGCGTCGCATGCGGAGGCGAGTCCGTAACATGACTTGCCCCCGCACCGCACCGTACTGAGGGGCATAGTTGTACTGACACATCTTCCTTGTATGGACTTTGCCCCATTATCTATCTTAGTGGTGTGTGTGTGGGTGCGTGTGGGGGGTGGGAAACGGAATAACCGCACTGCGCCTATCAAACGAGCGCACTGTCACGTTAGCGTGAGGCCGAGCCAGGAACGAGCCATAGCAGGCGACGACATGGCATGCCGCGGCGTCGCATGCGGAGGCGAGTCCGTAACATGACATGCCCCCGCACCGCACCTTAC
>NC_041391.1:300914293-300915399 GCF_002162155.2 Triticum dicoccoides | reverse complement strand
TTCCGGCAAAATATTGGCAACTATCGCATTTCAAATACCGGTACACCTCCAAACACAAACACATATGCAACACCACAAACATATGCAACACCACGAACATACATAGATCTAGCTAGGCCATAAAAAGTGCATGTGCACATTGTTTGTAGGGAGAACAACATAAATATAGCTTCCCCCCTTACTTACCTAGCAAAACAAGGTAACTTAACCACTTAATTTGAATGAATCTATGGTGGAAATGAGGTGAAAAAGAGGAGGCACCCGAGACAAGGAGGAGGCGGTGGAGAGAATGAAGTGGGGAGAAAGTGAGTGTGGGAGGAGAGGCTGTCCAAAATATCTTGTTGCTGCCCACTTACTAATGGCACACCAGCAACAAATGCGCCATTAGTAATCCAGGTTACTAATGGCGCACCCCCTGGCGGTGCGCCATTAGAACTTTTGCAAAAAAAGGAATAAAAGCAATAATAAAAAAATAACATTAGTGGCGCACCTCCTGGATGGTGCGCCATTACTAGTTACAACTAGTAATGGCGCACCACCAGGGGATGCGCCATTAGTATGTTTGGACAGGCGCACTAGTTCAAAAAAAAATTGGTACTAATGGCGCACCGTGGTCAGGGTGCGCCATTAGTAGTTTCAACACTAATGGCGCATCAGAGGGTGGTGCGCCATTAGTATATACTAATGGCGCACCACTTGTCTGGTGCGCCATTAGTCTCATTTCCATCTATAGCCCTTTTCCTAGTAGTGGGCGTCGCATGCGGAGGCGAGTCAGTAACATGACTTGCCCCCCGCACCGCAGCTTACCGTACCGAGGGGCATAGTTGTACTGACACATCTTCCTTGTATGGACTTTGCCCCATTATCTATCTTAGGGGTGTGTGTGCGAGTCTGTAACATGACTTGCCCCCGTACTGAGGGGCATAGTTGTACTTACACATCTTCCTTGTATGGACTTTGCCCCATTATCTATCTTAGGGGTGTGTGTGGGTGCGTGAAATAGAATAACTGAATTGCGCCTGTCAAACGAGCGCACTGCCACGTTAGCACGAGGCCGAGCCGGGGGGAGGGGGGTCAGGACCCTCCCTTCCCCCATCCCGGCGAGG
>NC_041391.1:300838256-300912528 GCF_002162155.2 Triticum dicoccoides | reverse complement strand
GCCTGTCAAACGAGCGCACTGCCACGTTAGCACAAGGCCGAGCCGGGGGGAGGGGGTCGGGACCCCCCTCCCTCATCCCGGCGAGGCTGAGCCAAGAACGAGCCGTAGCAGGCGACGACGCGGCGTGCCGCGGCGTCACATGCGGAGGCGAGTCCGTAACATGACTTGCCCCCGCACCGCATCGTACCGAGGGGCATAGTTGTACTGACACATCTTCCTTGTATGGACTTTGCCCCATTATCTATCTTAGGGGTGTGGGTGCGTGTGGGGGGCGGGACAGAATAACCGCACTACGCCTGTCAAACGAGTGCACTGTCGCGTTAGCGCGAGACCGAGCTGGGGGGAGGGGGGAGCCCCCCTCCCCCATCCCGTCGAGGCCGAGCCAGGAACGAGCCGTAGCAGGCGACGACGCGGCGTGCCGCGGCGTCGCATGCGGAGGCGAGTCCGTAACATGACTTGCCCCCGTTATCTTATCTTTATTTTTTAGGGGGAAAACTAGCACCGTTATGAATTATTTTTTCATTTGTACTTTTTTGATAATTTTTGTTGTACTGTTGTGAGTTATTATTTGTACTTTAGCCGTTTGTTTTCTCCATCTATATTAATTTTTTTATTGTATTTTATTTTTGGTATTATCTTTTGTAACTGCCCAGAGATAGTGGGCTTCGCCACGGTTGTGGGCTTTAGCCGTCCGTTTTCTCCCACTCACCTTTTAACCCTCCCACTCACCTTTATCCTCCGATCTTCCCTGTTTCACTCCTCTCCCGTCCCCAAATCGATTCCGTCTTTGTTCCCCTCTTCTTCTCTTCTCGCAGGGGAAGTTGCTACTCTTGTTTCGCCGTGGTAGCGTCGGCCGGAGGGTTCAACCCCAGGGGTGGAGGTCCGGGTGCTCTGTTTGTTCCTTTTGCTCTGCCATTGACTTTGCTTGTGTCCTCTTATGTACAGATTTTCTCTCTATTTCTAATCTATTGCTCTCTTGCTGTCCGAGGCTGCACTCGCTAGGGTTCCTTTGCCGTTGAATGAGCGTTTGGCGGCAGTGATACTGGATTGCGTGGCGGACTTTGTGTTTGCTGGTAAGAGTTTTGCTTTTGTATGGCGTGCTTCGTTTCTAAAATAGTTCAGAGCCCTAATTTTTGTTCATGTGTCTTGCAGATCTGGTTCAGCAGATTTTACGACTGTAGATCTCAATGGGTACATCATCTAGTCCGGACAAATTGAATGCAGGTGATTTTCCCTGTATTTTGGATGATGTTTTAACAGATCTGGTTTTTAGGTTGTACAATTGTTGCCGTATCGAATTTATAAGTTGTATGTATTTTGATATCTGTTAATTTTTCCCTGGAATGTTTGGTGTGTATGGTTTTGGTAGTTGATGCGACCTGCAGACAGGTTGTAGTACTTATCACCATGTGTAGTTTGAACTGCTGTCCTGGCATTTGAATAGGTTGTAGTAGTCAGTGAAGAACTAGTATGGTGTTGAAAGAGTTGTCTTTTCTGAAGTTTGTTGTGCCAGTGATGGGTTCATATTTGTTTTATTGGGTGAACTTGTAGTGTTCACATAGTTGAACTGATTGCTTGTTCATGTACTTTTTTGCTAAGTATGATGTTGTTGCAGATGTTGGAGTGCCGGTGCCTCCTGATTCTGATAAATCAGAACGCTTTCAAGATCTTGTGAATGTTATTTTTGAGATACCAAATCCTCTAGAAGAACTTGCGAATGTTGCTGGTGTTCCCTTATATTTGCTCTTTTTTATCAGCCTTTAATACATATATATGCTTAGTTACATCAGTTGTTCCTTTTGTTTGTGTTTGATGCGATGCGCTTTATTTATCTTGTGTCTGCAATGTTAATTGTGTTTTAATTTTATATATGCGTGCTTATGTTATTGGTTTATTCAGTTAATGACAGCCATGGTGTTCCTGAGGACATTGCTAATGTTGTTAAAGATATTAATGATGGAATGTATTCTCTTAACGTTGATGATGGTGATGGCACCTTGAAGTTGTCTGTTAGTCAGTCTCAAAGTGTTGATGGCACTGAGCCTGTTACCCAGGCTGAGGATGTTCCTATGTAGTTACAACTCGAGGATGAAAGGATAAGAAAGAAGAAGTATGATTTCCAGAAGAGAAAGGAGTTGGAACGGCGTTAAAAGGCTGCCTGTGTGCAAGAAAGTGATGTTGATGTTGCTCAAGCTCCTAAATGTGTAGGCGATGAAGGTGGTGACGCGGCTTTTTCAACTGTTGATGCCGGATCTCATGGAAGTGACATGCCTGTGAAGACAAACTTGATGCAAACTCGTTTGACGCAAGTGTTTGGTCGTGATGCAGTTAAGGAGAAGAACGTTGTTTTGAAGAGGAAGATGTCAGATCAAAATCCTGATGGCACACAGAGGCGTAGCCCACGTGTGAAAGCTGATTCCCAACCTGGTAATAGCAAAGCTGATGCGGATAGTGTTGCTATGAAAATTGATCCGAGAAAATTTGGTGGCTCCCCTGTTCGTCGTAGTCCACGAGGTTTGAAAAATAAGAAGCCTTCTTCGTCTCCTCTTCAAGAGCGGTCTTTGTTGAAAGAAAATAACAAGCGTAAAGTTCATCCTGCAAAGGTGAACAAAGGTGTGAAGAAGCGTGCTCGTGTCGAAGCTGAAGATGCTGTATCTGAAGAAGATGATATTGAAGTTGATTCAGAAGATGAATTTGCAGTGGTATGTGTTTTGTACTGCATGTGACTTACTAGTTGTACTTGCAATGATTTAATTGTGTTTGGGCTGGTATGCTGGCCTGGTGAGGCTAGTCATTGTTTGCATCAATTGAGGGTGGTACTGATGTTGTTTTAATAGTTGAACTTGTGCAAACTTTTCTTTGTTTTACTTGCCTTCATATGCTTGTTTTGTTTTCTATATTCATTTATTTAAGGTGTGGTCGTTCTGTGCCAAGGCCGTTAGAGGACGGATATGACAACGCTCTGATGAAGTTAAGAACGGAGCTTGACATTAGCAGGAATAAAGAAATCAGTACAAAGGATTTGAGGAATAAGCTCAAGGTGCTCGTCAAGGATCGTAGCAAAGATGACCTTGCTCTGAAAGTGTTCTTCATTATTTTGTTTATGAAGGTTGTGTTGCCTGATTCTGCCCCGCGTGTTTCCAGAGAGGCAGCAATGTTTTAGGGTCTCGTCTTTGAGAACATGGCTAAAATGGATTATTGCCAGCTGATGGTTGATGAGCTTAGACGGGATGTTGCCAAGTACCAAGATGTTGATACCATGGGGAAGGCAATCACAGGTTGTGCCATAGGACCTGTACTAATGTACCTTGACTGCCTTATCCGTGGCAAGACTGCGGAGCCTGACATGCGAGTCCCCCGCATATGTTTCATGCATCCTGTCAAGCTTTCTGATCTGGTTGATGCAGATTTGATAAAAAAAGGCAATGCAGATCCAAAGACTTGGGTGCTTGGGAAGCTTCCAGTGAGTTTTATTTCTTTTGTGTCTTGCGGACCTTTTTTTATTTTAGGTATAGCTATTTTGCTGTAGTGGACATGTGTACTGCAGAGTTATCTATTTAGATTTTGTCATTTCTTAAGCTTTGTGAGGTTTAGGTACGGTTTTTTTAGTACTGTTGTTTCATGTGTGGTTGAACTGAATAACTTTGTTCAACTGGCCTGTTGGTAAATACTAACAAATTGGCAATGACAGTTAAAGTTTATTAGTGGTGTTGATTTTAAATCTGTTAATATCATGTTTTATTTTTTCCTATGTGTTGCATTGATTGATTAACTATTTTTCCCCTTGTTTGTAGTGGAAAACTCATGAGGAGGTTGTTTTTTTCCAAGTGCATAAACGGCCAGTCCTGGAGATGCCGTCGTCTCAGGTTCCGAAGTTTTCATCTCTGCCCGATGAGTTGAGGGATGGCCGTGGTGTTGAGGGTGCTGGTTATGTCCCCCCTGGACCTAGTAATGCTAGTGCTTCACAGAGGCAGGGTTTTGGTATTGATGTTGCTGTTTCAGTGTTGGAGCGCACTGAGCATATCTTAAGTAATGTGTGTTCTGAGCTGCAAAAGGTCCCAACGACAATTGAGCTGTATCAATGGTATCCTTCCTGAAGGTCATCAATTTAATGCTGAGGAAGATGTTGACTACATTGAGATGGAGAGAATTTTCATCGGTGATATGTGTGGCGGTGCTGCTGATCTAGTTCAGAGCTCGGTTCGTCTGTTGAACAACGTGAAGCGTTTCAGAACTATGCAAAACTCTCGCTGCAAGCCATATGAAGAAAGTGCAAATGTTGTTATCAAGCAGGTTGAGCAAGATGAGGCTGCTGCCACCGACATTAGGGCTGGTGATGGTACTGAGGCTAATGTTTCTGATCACGAAATGAATGATGTTGGCTTGGAGCGTCCTGATGTTGATGTGAGTCAGTCCTCGGTGTTTGCAATTTTTACTTTGTTGTTCTGCTATCAGTGTTGTAGTTGAACTTCCTCATCTTCATCTTTTTATTAATAATTTTCTTTTATGCAGATTGATGAGGATGAGGCTGCTGACACTGACAGCAGGGCTGATGATGGTACTGAGGCTAATGTTTCTGATCAGCATACGAACGATGTTGGCTTGCAGCACCCTGTTGTTGATGTGAGTCAGTCCTCATTGTTTGTATGTTTTTACTATGTTGTTCTGCTGTCAATATTGTAGTTGAACTTCCTGATCTACATTTGTTTATTAATTTTTCTTTTCATGCAGGAGACCAGTCATAATGTTGAGGCTGCTGTTGACCATGGAGTTAATGATCCATCCACTGATAAGTGCAAGGTTATTTTTATCTTTATTGTGTTTATTCATATTTTCTTGAATTTTCATGCGCACCAATGTGTCTTGCTTGTTCATTTTTCTATCCCACACCGTTTAGAGTTTGCAAGGGGGTAGCTACCTCTTTTGTGACTGTTGTTTAATTCCTTGTGTTTATTGTTGCTCATAATAGCATTGTTTTTTTTTTGCCTCATTACATTTGAATTAGGGTCCTCTTGTTGGCGATGAGCCTTTTTTGCCCGTTGGTGATGTTGCTTTGAATGTTAGCAGCAGCAAGATCGACGATGTTGATGTGAATGCTTCTAAGGTTTGTTTTCTATGCACCTCTTGGTAGCTAATTTTTTATTGTTAGTTTTGTTCATATTATTCACTTTTTCTGAATTTTTATTTTCATCATATTACTGGTGTTGAGCGTGAGGTTGTCCTTAGTGGTGGAGATGATGCTCGTGGTGTTCCATTGAGTAGTGGGCGCAATGTTGGTAACAAAGTTGCTGATGAGGATGCTGGTGCTGCTAGCATACTTGATGCCAAATCGCCTGGTGTTGGTATTGCTGGGAATGAAAATGTTCCTAATTGTGAAGATTTTCCGCCGGAGAATTTCCCGCCTGGAGGTCTTGATTACGGTGATGCACTGCAAGATACTTCTAGCATGGAGGAGGTGCCATCCGAGGATGATGATTTACTTCTGTCAATTTCTTCTGAACCCTCGACGCAGGAGGCGCTCTTGTCGTCCCAGGATTTTCTTTCTATAGACCCTGAAAGCGCAACAATATTGTTGTCCTCTCAAGATGTCCCATCGTCAAACCCTGAAACTGGAGGCATAATGGTCTCATCACAGGAACTACCGTCGTCGTCAAACCCTGATAGTCCAGGTAAGGACTTGTAAATGCGGCGTACTTCTCAATTTTGGCATTTTGGACATGTTCTCATGTAGTGGTTGAACTTATTATTTTTCTTCTTTTTCTGCAAGCAGAAAGTGGTAATGTTGTTAAGGTTGATACGTTTTTCTTCGCTGTTAGGAGGTTGCGCACGAACCGTACGAAATGGTTAGTTTGGGATTTGGCCCGTACCATTTTTGTCTCTTTTTCTTTCTCTCGTACCATTACTGTTGTTGTTGCAGTAGTTTTAATTCATGTAACCTTTTGTGTTTTTCTAGTCACAAGACGATGTTTCAAAATAAAGAATGTGATGCCAGTGTTGGTTCTATTGCTAAAGCATTTGTCCCCACTGGCATGCTCAACTCAGATAGTGCTGACGTTGTTTTATATTCTCTACGTCAAAAGTACTGAGACACTAACAAGTTGATAGTTCCCAGATGGGTGACGGTCAGTATTTTGCTTTTTGTAAATAGGATGATAACTTGTTTTGCCAATTTTCTAACTGCTCTTGTTCTTTTTGTACAACAGACCAAGATCTGTGATGGAAATATTGATTCCAATGTGCTAAATTGGTTCACGAGATCAGGTGCTGATGGTTTTGACCAAGTAGGTGAACTTGGACTTTTTGTACTCATTAACTAGAATTGTCATGTTTTCTTTGCAGTTTTGGGAGGTAGGGGAATGAACTTGATTAGCCTGCTTTTATACCTGTACTTATGAATGATGTGTGCTTCTTTTTTTAAATCTGCACTTATTGTCGCAAGTAAATTGAACTGATATGATTGTTCCTCAATTTTGGGCGGTGGATATAAACTGTTATGATTATCTGATTTTTATTTGTACTTCTTAATTTCAATTTCCCTCTTTTATTTTATTGTTTGGAGGCTGAGTTTTCTGTTTCATTATGATTTGGTAAATTCATTTTTCCTCTGCGATTTTTTTTCCAGCTTCTTTTCCCTACATTTGATCCGCCGTCATTTGTGGCTACCATGAAGCCTAGCGAAGAATCTGGGCATTGGTGCTTGATTGTTCTGAATTTGAGGTTCTGTCGTTTTGAGTGTCTTGATTCACTCCGTGATGAAACCTGGGGTGATGCAGTTAGATTCTTAAGGAATATGACAGATAATATAAAGAAGCTTTGGAGGGAGTCGAGTGTAGACAGGTCCAAACCGTTCTCGCTGATGCATATTGATGGTTTCTCTTGCGAGTTTGTGCGGGTGCCGCAGCAGGAAAACATGTGAGTATTTGTTTTTAATGATTTTTGATGGTTGTTTTTGTTGCTGGGAGGATGTTGTTCCTGTATTTTCGGATTTGTGTTGTACCATTTTGTTTTTTCCTTTGTTTACATGCATGATTGTGGATTCTTTATGCTACAAAACTGCAAGACCTATCATTGCCGGGAGGATGGTGTAATTGAAATGGTCGATTACAGCCATGAAGACATTCTTGACATTAGGAAGACTTTGATGTATACCTGCGCAACTAGCGATGTGTTTGATGTTGACTTCCGTGGTTTGTTTGGCATCGAACCCTGTACGTGTGCATGGTCTTTTGTAATTTTTGGCATCTTGTACTTCTCTATTAGTACTATCATGAATTATGTATTTGAACTTACCCTTTGTACGGTCTTTTTTTTTTGTTTTTGTTTTTTCATGTGAATGGCTAGATCTTGGTGAACATGACTACAGGTTCTTTGGCAGCCAGTTCTCGGAGCTCGAGCGCGTAGCTATTGATCTTAGCCAGGGGCGTTCTCCCGAAAAGACAAGATCTGGTGTTATGAAGGGGCGGTTGGGAGCTCTGAGAGGTTCTACAGCTGCTTGTGCAGAGAGCCCTACTACACCCAAGAATCCCATTGTGGAATTGATAGACAGCGATGATGATGTGTTCGACAAGATTGCTGGCGTTGGAAGAGTCATGAGGAGCGTTGCTGCCAAAGGTTTATGTCCCCTTGCTGGAATAGTGGCTCGTAGAGCTGGTGGTGCTAGGAAAGATCCTGCTTTGGACTCTGGCAATGTTGTAAGCACAAAGCGTGCGCCCAGAGCTCCTATAAAGTTTTTCTCCCCTGTGCAGCAGCTTCACCCTCATAAATTCCCTCACCTGGACAAGGCTCGCAGGTTGTATAATCTGTTGCTTAGTGATGAATGGCGTCATAAGTATGCCGAGTGAGTATCCCTCATTATTTTTCCTCTTCTTTTTCTTCTGTTGTTTGTAACTGCTAGATAAATATGACCTGAACTGTTCCTTTTTATACAACTTGAACTGCTATGAATGCCTTATCTTACTTCTCCTTCTTTTGTTCTTTGTGTGTGCTGCAGGAATACATTCTCAATGATACCTCAGCCTGATGAAAGCGTAACTAGCTTCACTAGGAATCGCATCTGGGAAGTTTTTTCACCTGGGCAAATGATGGAGGGTGATGTAATGGACTTCCTCATTGATGATTGGAAGCAAGATCCTGAGAGAAATGATGATTTCGCATCTGGGAAAAGGGTATTGCTGAGTCCATATTTTATCACGGTAATCAATTAGATCGGTTTCTTTCTGTTGAACAAGACTGCCTATTGTTTTTATGAGTTTTAAGAATACTTTGCTTGTTGATCCTTTTCCTCTATCTATTTCTATTTTGGCTTTTTTGCAGGTTGTGCTTGAATGTATGTTTTATGGCGATGAAAATAAAGTGTTTAATGTGGAGAGTGCAGCGAGACATTTCAAGAGCTATGTTAAAGATAAGGAAGGCTTGCTCAGTGCCGACCTTGTGAGATCTACTAGCTGATTTTCGATTTTATTTGTTTGTTGTGATGCTGGTTTTTATTTTGAAAATTTAACATCTCTTTTTTGGTCATTTGTTTTTAGATCATGATGCCTCTATTCAAGCCTATAATTTTAGGAAAGGATAAGAAAGTGAACCACTATTCCTTATATGTCATGAATCGGTACCGCAGTAGCGTTGACATCCTTGACTCTTTACCTTATCCTAAGAACCGCCGTCCTTCAAAGAACACCTATCATAAAGACTGCGAGAAGATTGTGAGTGACATTTATTATCTGTACTGGATTAATTTTTCTCCATCTTTGTTTCTGCTTTTTCTGAGACCTAAAACTGTGTGGTTTCTTTTGTTTTTTTACAGATTTCTAGATTGGTCAAAGTAATGAAGGTTGTGTATGGTGATGCTCAGTACAATGCGAGCAAGCAGCCCAATTGGGAGCTGTTTGAAAACAAACCAACATTTGTCAAGGTTCCACTTCACAGGGAAAATTGAATGTGGCCATTATACTCTGAAGTATGCGGGATGCTATGATGGTGAAAAGATCGTTGAGAACATTTGAGATAATGACGTGGGTTCTTGTTGAGCTTTTCACTTTCTATTTTTGGCTTATCGTGTATCCTTTTTTTATATGTCATGATTTTTGATAATTTGTTTTATTGTTTTGCAGCCATGCATTGTTGATTGGAACGCTGAGGATCTATATAGAGTTGTGTTCAACCGGAATAGCCAGCTTGTGGTGACGGAGCTTCCCAAGGAGGTTCAGGCTTTGGCTCCTGATGCATAGGAGAAATGGTCATCATTTGCGTAGTGAATGGGATAGTTGTGTGATATATCTCTTGAAAACATTGTAGGCTCTATTTGTAGTGTTTGATGTCTTGTCGAGTACTATGTAATAACTAGTATATTTTCTGTTGTGTTTAAGTGTGGCACAATGTTTAACAAACTTTTTTTCCATGTTTATTGTGTGGTTGAATAGCTGTTTCACTTGTGTATGTTTCATCGGGAATTCGTTTTGGTTAAGTTTTATTTTTTGTACTAAAGACTTATATACCAGTTGAACTGAAAACACCTTTTTCAAATGTATTTACGAGTTGTTGCTGAGAAAGTGAGAATTATTTTATTTTTATCTGATTCCAACCTAAGTTGGACCTTTATAGTTTCTATACTCTCGTTTTCTTGTACTTATGATATAGTTCTGTTAGTAATGATTTGTAATCTCATTCAGCGTAAGGCTTTGAAAATTTGGTGCCAAATTTTTGTTTGAACTTCTTGAAGTTTAGTAGTTGAACTTCATAGTAAAAGTTAAAGCACTGGTTTAAATTAGCTACGTTTAAGAGATAGCCCTATCAAGTTCAAAACTACTTCTTTCTCAAGGCATTAATTGGTCTCATCATAGCACTTACCGAATAAACTAAGTTGTACTGAGATTTCAATTGTGCTAGGACTTTGATTAATTATTTATTTTTTGTGTTGTTTGAGGCTAGTACGTCTTCTGTTGTGTTTCTTGTGATTTTTTTCCTTTGTCGAACTGATATCTTTTTGATTTAGTTTTGGCCTTGTTTTTTCTAGGCTGTGGTTCTTCTCCAGGCAATGTTTGGTATAATCATAGCACTTGCCATATAGACTAAGTTGTACTGAGATTTCAGTTGTATTATTACTGTTATTCTTAGTGTGTCACTGTTTTCGGGAATGCGAACTGAAGCTTCCCATTCCTTTTTATATTTTGTAGAATGAATGTACCGTGTGTTCAAGTGTACCAGAACTTTCAGTCCTAGCATGCTAGTGACTAGGAAATACGTACTGATGGTTCTTTGCTTTTCCTGTTGCAGTACTTAGTGAATTTCTAACTACTATTAGCACGATGCTTTTAGTACAGAATGTTGTCCTCGGCTGAAACTTAGTCTTTTTAGTGTTCTTCTGAAACTAAAAACTGATTTTTTTAGTGTGATAGTACTACCATCCATGTCTAAGCTGTATTGAGCCTCCAAGGCTACTATTTTCTTTTGTCCTTAGTTAGTCTGCCACTGTTTTTTTTTTGCGAAAATATTTATGTGTTATTTTTATTTCTCCATGACTAGTGCTGCGTGGCAGCCATCAAGTTTCAGCTTCAACCTACTTCAACTTCAAATGATGGATCAACAAAATAGGAAGCTAGCAAACTTGTTGGATGACATAAGCAAACGATGTACTTGATAAACATAGGCAAACTTGTTCAAACCCTGACACACATAACATAAGGTAGCTGGTCAAACATAACAAAAGCAAACTACAAATTTGAAACAACAAGACTAAGGACAGGCAGAAGCGCGAGCAACACGAATGCAGACTTTCATGCATCTTCATCCCCGAAGTTGCAGTGGTAGTAGGGGTTAGCCGCCTGCTCTTTTGAAATATCCCAACCTTTCACGATGTTGTCGATTGTCTTCCATGACTTGTACGTTGCGTACACATCTATTCCTGCGTATGTGATGAGGTTGTCTGGCAGCGGGCTGGTCCCCCACAGTTTGTGGTCTGCCCTGTCCATCTTCTTCTTCATGCCTTCGTAGAACGGGTGGATGACGCCGCCTGCAACATCGGCCAAGGAGTCGTAGTATTTGGAGGTCTTTGGATCTTTCCACTTGCGCTGCATGTCGATGAAGTTAACCAGACTTCTCCAGCATCTGCTTGTCACCTCCAATGTTGAAACCAACAAATGTGTACAATTTCTCCTCCTGCAGGAAGTCTTTGAGGCGCTTGGGCCTGCAAGGGGGGAGACACACATTTAAAGATTAGTCTTCTTTATTGAAGATTTAATTCTTCTGCTTTTTTTGGTTTTACAAGTGATAATCCATGAGGTAGATGCTTATATATTATGAGTCATGCATGAATGTAGTTCAGAAACTAGTACACAAAGTCCTGAAATTAAATTCAACTACACCGTGTTATTTTTTTCTTTTTTGCTATCTTCATTGCTTCACCAAATTCAAGAATCATTTTACCAGAGTCAATGATATATGTGCTGCTTGATTCAAGTTTAGTTTTCTTTTTTGTTGAATAAAAGACCTATACCAGTGCTTGATACATCTTTGTGCATTAATTCTATATCAAGTTCAGAAATTAATTTGAGAAACATGTGCATCAAGATATGGACCTATACCACTTCACCAAAGATCTTTTAATACATCAATTCTATAAACTATACTAGTGCATCAAGATCAGAATCTATGCTAGTACATCAAGTTTAGAAATTAATTTGGTGCATCAAGTTCAGAATGCTATAAACATTTTTTCAGATGCTAATCTGGTGAAACAATCCACTTCATAGTTTCAGAAAAGCATGTAACTTGAGAAACATGTACTCGTGCATCCACTTGATAAACTATAGTAGTTCATCTAGTTGGGAAACAGGTTTAATTAAGTTTTTAGTGAGTAGTACCAGTACAACAGATGAATGAACAGTAGTATGGGTTACCATTTTGTGGCTGCTGCGATGTGGTATACCAAGCAGAGTTCCTCGACGCACAACTGCAGGACTGCCGCCATTTGTGGAGGTTCTTCTTGGTTGGTGTACTCCACATCAACTCTGATGAAGCTCGGATACAAGCCGCCGCCCTTCATCCTGAGCCTGCTCATCACCTCATCGCCCTTGTCTGGTATGCTAGTGTAGACGATCTCCAGCGTCTCCTTGCCGTGGAGCTCAACCCCTTTGAGCGTTCTGGTGTACTCGCGCTTCTCGTCGGGGACGTGAATGTCGACGAGGTTGCTGCTCTTGTTCGACGTCTCGCCATGGTGACGCTTGGTGGACGGTTCCTCCGCCATCGCCTTCCTCCGGCAACTGTGGGCTTGGGAGAGAGAAGTTTTTGGTTTGTGTGCAGTGGAGATGGATGCGGCAATGGTGGTTCTGTGAATGAGGCAGAGATGGAAGACAATGGGGTATTTTGCAGTGCGCGACGGTGGTGTGTGGGAGGCGGTTCGTCGGGGGCGTGGGTGTAGTGGTCGTGGGGGTCGCCATTTGCAGTGCTCTGTGGCAACCGCCCAGTGGGTGCCGGGGGTGGTGGCCTGGGAGAACTAACCGTCCAAGACAAATGTTATTTACTGCTGCACTGATTAGTCTTGTCAAGTTGTACTTACGATCTGCTAAATTCCACTTGCACGTCTCTGCGGTGGTGATGATGGCATTTTGCACTGTTTAGGTGACGTATGCTATGTGATGTTTTTTCGTGTGGATGTTAAGTATTGTTTTTCCATTGAAGTCTTATACACTAGTTTATCTCAAAACATTTTTTCAGTGCCCTGGGAGTTGTTGCTCAAAACTTGTACTTATTTTATTTTTATCTGTACCAACCTAAGTTAGGCCTTTATAGTTTTTGTATTCTCATTTTAGTGCACTTATGGTTTAGTACTGTGTGAACTAAATTGTAATTTCATACAGCACACGGGTTTGAAATTTGATGTCACAGTGGTGCGAGTGGCCTGACTGATCCTGTTGTTTTAGTACTGATGTCATATGTATGTTTGAACTGAGTTTTTTTTCTTTTTTGGATGGGGGTGGGGGTTTGAGATTATTTTACGACCAGATCGTTCATTGTGGTGTGGACAGATTTTATATAAATAAGAAATTTAGCAGAATTGACAAATAAATTCAATTTGAACTTTTTGCATTTTAGTAGTTGAACTTGTCAGATTTTATATAAATAAGAAATTTAGCATAATTGACAAACATTATATGTTTGAACTTTTTGAGTTTTAGTAGTTGAACTTGTCAAATTTTATATAAATAATAAATTTAGCATAATTGACAAACATTATATGTTTGAACTTTTAGAGTTTTAGTAGTTGAACTTGAAAGTAATATTTAATTTGTTTTTTTAAATAATGTTTGAACTTTTTGAGTTTTAGTACTTGAACTTGTCAGATTTTATACAAATAAGAAATTTAGCATAATTGACAAACATTATATGTTTGAACTTTTTGAGTTTTAGTAGTTGAACTTGAAAGTAATATTTAATTCTGTTTTTTAAATTATGTACATTTAATTGATAGGCTATTAAGTTCTGTTCTTTTTAGAGGTTCATTGTTTTTGTATCATATTTTTTCCTTTTTTCTTGTAGAGGTTAATTGACAAACATTTTTCTTGTAGTTTATATTTCTTTTGTCCCGCCCTCTGGTTTGTATACCTGGGCTTATTGGTGGGGTGTTTTGTTGACGATGTGAGATATTGGGCCGTTTTCCGGCCCAGATAGCTCGTCCGCGCGGCTGTGCAGTGCGTCATGCCCGTGCGCTCTGGGTTTAGTCCCACCTCGCTAATCGAGGGGGCTCCGGACCTATTTATAAGCGCAGCCGAGGCTCACCAGTCGAACTCCTCTGAACACTTACCTGAGCGCTTATACACGACGCTCTCTCTCTCTCTCTCCCTTGACCTATGGGCCCTGGTCGGCGGGTCCTGTGTTGTGCGGATTACTAGGGATTCACCCACGGGCTCGAGTTCAAGTATCTAGCATTGTCAGGGCCTGCGCCTGACCTTGGGCGGTCAATGTTTTTTGTTTTTTTGTTTGTTTGTTTGAATCTAGTACTTGACTCCACTAGTAACTTGGACTGATACTTTTTGTTCTAGTTCTTGTCAGTTTTGTGTGAGTGTAATCTTTTTCATTTGAGTTTTTTGCCTTCTTTTTTGTGTTTGTTTTTGTGATTATTCTCAAGTGTCTTCTGGTGTCATTTGTAGAACTATGGTACTTGCGTGTAGACTGAGTTGTACTGATAGTGCATTCAGAGTAGCGCTTACGGACTGGTGCTTCTTTGTATTTTTTATTGTAGTAAGTATGTACTGTCCGATCAAGTGTACTGAGTTGTACTGACATGGAGCAACGTTGTGTGATTAGTTGCATCATAACTAGTACTTTAGAGCAGCGACAACGTTCCATTCAGAAGCCACTTTTCATTTCTGAAATGATGGATTAACAACATACGAAGGTACCAAACCAAACTTATATAATGAGATAAGCAAAACATTGTACTTGATGACATAACTAAACTTGTTCAAACATGACAAGCACGACATAATCATATTGGTTCAACCCAATAAGAGGAAACTACTAATTTGAAACAACAAGATAAAAGGCAAGCACAAGCGGAAGTAAAACGAAGGCAGGCTCTGATGTATCTTCATCCCGTAAAGGGGCAATAGGGGCGGTCATAGTAGTTTTCAGCCTCCCGCTCTTTCGCATATTCCGAACCATCTGTGATGTAGTCGATTATGAACCATGACTTGTATGTGGCGTACGCATCTACTCCTGCGTACTCGATGAGGTTGTCTGGCAGCGGGCTGGTCCCCCACAGTTTGTAGTCTTCCTGCGTGTTGATCTTCTTCTTCATGCCTTTGTAGAATGGGTGGATGACGCTGGCTGCAACATCAGTCAAGGAGTCGTACTCTTTTCCGGTGTATGGAACTCTCCACTTGCGTTGAATGTTGATGAACTTGTTGGGGTTAATCTCCATACCGGACAACTTCAGCTTCTCTTTGTCGCTTTCAATGCTGAAACCGGCAAATGTGAACAACTTCTCATGCTGCAGCATCTCGGTCAGGCGCTTGGGCCTGCAAGGGGAGAGACATTTTGAATATTAGCATTACTTTGATGTTTGAATTATTCATTTTTGTTTTCTTTTACAAGCAATGAATCCATGAAGTAGTTGTTTATGTAGGATAAACAATGGATGAATGTACTTCAAAAACTAGTAAAGAAAGTTCTGAAATTAAATTAAGTACATCATGTTATTCTTCTTTTTGGATTATACATAGTTTAGTCAATGTTGTATGTTCTGCATTGGTACTAGTTCAGTCTACTTTTGTTGAATAGGATAACACATAACCAGTGCTTCACCAAGTCCTTAGTTTATTTTCTTATTAAAATAACATTAGATCAAATTCAGAAAATACTTCACTACATAAAGTTCACAAACATCTTTTTAATACATCGAGTACATAGACTACTCTATTGGATCAACTTCAGAAACTACACTAGTCGATCAACTTCAGAATTTAATCTTCCGCAAGATTTTCCAAATAGTAATCCAGTGCATCAGGTTCAAAAATACATTTATAGTATATCTACTTGAGAAAATGCAGTAGTGCATCCACTTTTCACAAACCACACTAGTACATCTTGTTGGGAAACAAGTCTGATTAAATTTTCAGGATACAGTACTAATAAAATAGATAAACCATATACAGGGCAAATGAGTAGGATTGCTCACCATTTTGTGGCCACTGCGATGTGGTACACAAAGCAGAGGTCGTCGACGCACAACTGCAGGACTGCTGCCATCTGGGGAGGTTCATCTTCGTTGGTGTAGTGCACACCAACGCCGACGATCCTACGATTCGGACTCTTGCCGCCAAGCTTCCTCCAGAGCCTGGAGATCACCTCGTCGGCCTTTTCTGGTACGCTGGTGCAGACGATCTCCAGCGTCTCGTTGCCGTGGAGCTCAACCCCTTTGAGGGTTGTTGTGTACTCGCGCTTCTCGCCGGGGACGTGAATGTCGACAAGGTTGCTGCTCTTGTCCGACGTCTCGGCATGATGACGCTTGGCAGACGGTTCCTCCGCCATCGCCTTCCTCCGGCGACTGTGGGCTTGGGAGAGAGAAGTTTTTGGTTTGTGTGCAGTGGAGATGGAAGCGGCAATGGTGGTTTGTGGGAATGAGGGAGAGATGGAAGAGAATGGTTTTTTTTTTGTAGTGCGTGGACGGGGATTTGTGGGAGGCGGTTCGTCGGGGGCGTGGGTGTAGTGGGTGTTGTGGCATGGGGTCACCGTTTGCAGTCCCTTGTGGCAACTGCTCAGTGGGTGGCGCGGGTGGAGGCGTGGAAGAACTAACCGTCCAAGTTAAATGGTTTTTACTGTTGAACTGACTAGTCTTGTCAAGCTGTACTTATGACCTGCTAAATCCCACTTGCACGTCTCTGCGGTGGTGATGATGGCATTTTACTGTTGCACCGATTCGTATAGTCAAGCTATACTTATCAGCTGCTTATCCCACTTGCATGTGTCAGGGGTGGTGTTGATGGAGGTCTGAACTCCTCTACTGTCGTACTTGGACTCGTGATTGAAGTGTAATTGAACGTACCAAATACCAGTGAGACTATGTGTGTTGCTAATGTTTTTTTAAAACAATTTTCGTATTTTTTAAAGGATTGTTTATATCAAGATAACCTGTGAGTATTTTTTACAGATTCATTATATTTTCATCAGTACATGATGTATTATATTCGCATTTTGCTTGAGGTAATTATTTTTATGTACTGATGGTCTTTCTGAATTGGGACTGGCAGAAGCAGGCATAGCTTTGTTTTTTCAAAATGATGTTTTTTTTTAGTCGTTCACGGGTGTGTTTGTTTTACTATGCCTTTGTACTGACGACTGAGAATTATCAAAACCGATGTACTACAAGAGTTTAAATTTTTCCTTGACATATTTTTGCTGAGTTACTAGTCGACAGTAGCGTTTGCGTTATATATATCGAGATAAGTTTTTTCAAATTTATTTGTGACTGCATTCAAAAGGATTATCAAATGGTTTACATAATAATGTCACTGCTCCAGCAGGCACAAATCAGAAATTATATCAGTACTGATGTGTACTCTTCCTTGTATTGACGACTGAGAGTTATCAGTACTGGTGTACTACAAGAGTTTAAATTTTTCCTTGACAATTTTTTTTGCTAAGTTACTAGTTGACAGTAGCGTTTTGTGTCAGATATATCCATATAAGTTTTTTCAAACGTATTTGTGACTGCATTCAAAATGATTATCAAATGGTTTACATAATAATGTCACTGCTCCAGCGGGCATAAATCAGAAATTATATCTTAACTATAGTGCTGATTGAGAAATCGATGATAAAGCTAAATAAGTTTTGGTAACGACATTGTTTCTGGAATGTTTCCTCATTGTGTGCCGATGCAACTGAGACTACAAGGTTATTTTTTAGTTGACGCAGCAGGATAACCACTATGTATTGTTCAGTCTTGAGCTTCTCCTAACTGTCCCCAAATGTTGTGCCTTGCCGGCGCCCTTTCCAGGTTGAGCCTTGGCAGCTTCATCGTCAGTTTCAGTTTCCTCGCCCCCGACACTGTCATCTTCATTGTCTTCATCTGATTGGTCGTCATTCTCGTCAAAATCTTCTTCTTCATCGTATTCATTTGATTGCTTGGAACTCTGTACCTTGCCCTGTTTCTGTTCAGCTCCACTAACCTCCTTGCCCACTTTGCACGTGCGGGCATTATGTCCGTCAGTTCCCCCACACTTGCGACAAGTGTAGCTGTTACATGTGTTGTCTCCATTGGTAGAAAGTTGGGTGGCTCCAATCTGCTTGTTCTTGTTGATAGTGGCATCTATGCGGAGTGGGCATGTGCGGTAGTTATGGTTGCTCACGATGTTGCAGAATCCGCATGCCCTTATCCCGAGAGGTTTGCCGTCCGGGCCAAATTCCACGCGCTTGATGGGGCGTGGTGGCGTTTTGGCTGCTGCTTGTGTCTTGCTCTTCCTCCCCTTTGTGTTTGAGAATATGGGTGGTTTAATCACCCTTTCCTGCTACTGCTATTGTCATGTCGTTCGCCTACAGCACCATCAAGCTCAGGATCTCGCATGTGAGCTTGTTGGTGCTCTTGAGTGTGCACATGGGCAAGCTCCGGTTGCTTCTGCTCCTCTTCCTCGTTGTCAAACGGGTCAATAGCTCCCAGATGGTTCATCTCGGATAACATTGTAGCAATATCCTGCTCAATGGCTTCATTGTCCGCGACACCTCCATTTTCAGCAGAATGCATGGCGTCGAGTTCTTGTTCAAGTTTGTCCATGACGACCCGCGACCTCGCCATTTGCTCTTGGCTTCTCAAGCTTTTTCTGTGCACCCTCATGTTCAGCGTCAGAAGTGAGCTTTAAATGCAGTATTGGGATGCCTTGTTTGATGCTACTGTCCTCAAGTCATTTCTGTCAAATGTTGGCTGGATGTTCGGGCATTTGGTGTATCTCCTGAGGATGTATTTCTCTGGAACACTGGCAGCCTTAATTCTCTGCATCATGCACAGGACATGCACGCAGAAAAGACATGTATTGTTTTTGGAAGAGGTGCATGTTTTTTGTCATTTCATTCGAACAAAAACTTTGCAAAAAAGTAGTGCAGTATGTAACATCTTTTTTGTAGTCCTCACCTGTGTGGTCCCATAGCCTGCACTCGCACTCATATGTTTCTCCCACGGGTTCTGCAACCACCTGGAACGCGTGCTGAGCCCACACAGATAGTTTTTGCGGGTGGTTGTAGCGCACGAGGTACTTTGTGGGCTCTTCCGTCTCTGTCGCCGTGAAGACTGTGCTCAGTTTTAGCCTATTTCTGATCTCGTTGTACACAGCTCGTGTCTACAGCTTTGCCATTTGGGTGTCAAACACATAGAAGGTCAGTGTGTTTTGTTCCTTCTGCACATGCAAGAATGATGACCAAATTGTTAGTTTTCTCGCAGCAAAAACTTATAATAAAGTTTTACTTTGGTAAGCATGTAATTTTTTGTCTTACGACAAGTGATAGAGCTATACTCGGTTACCCATTATCTCCTAGTTCTCTGTCTGCCTCCTGGTTTTGACGCGGGAGTTTACCTGGCTGACAAACCGGTGTAGGTTATGTCTTTCACTTACGTAGTTCTTCTTGAGCACATAGTTCATGCTCTCACTTTGCTGTGTGGATGTCATTTTGGCGCAGAAAATTTCTTTGAAGTAGGCTGATATCCATCTCTCACGCTTGTTCCACATGCCCACCATTGTGGCATCATCCTGGAGGTTGTACTTATCCATGAGTCTTTTCCAGGCATCCTCAAACTCAGTTGGCATGAGGGGCCAGTTGAGCATTGATGTGAATTCATCCTTAAAGTCATCGTGCAGGTAATACAGGTACGCGAGGTGTTCCCTGTACTTCTTCATAATGTGCCAGCGGCATAGCTTATGTACTGTGTTCTTGAAAACATCTACGATCGCCAAAGCCATTGTCGGGCACTGGTCTGGTAATGAGAAAATAGACTTGGAGTGGTCAGCAGATGGTTGTGCATATATACCAATAGAACTGACACAACATTTTTACTATGTTATTTTCCTTTTCTTTTTTGGATGGGTGGTGGTGGTTGGGGGTGGTTTTAGCGGTTGTACCTGTGAGGATGCATGTAGGAGCCTTCCTTCTCATGCACCTTAAAAATGTCTTGAACAGCCACTTGAATGAATCTGCATCCTCATCTCTTATCAGGGCAAAACCAAAGAATGTAGTTTGTAAGTGGTTGTTAGTTCCGACAAACACCCCAATGGCATATGGTACTTGTTGGTCTCATATGTTGTGTCAAACGTTACGCAGTCCCTGAAGTCCTGATACGCCCCTCGGCAGCTTGCGTTCGCCCGGAATATGTTCTTAACTCTGTCGGACTCATCGAATTGCATGTCACAGAAGAATTCCCTGTTTATAGCTTTCATCTCCCTAAAGAAGTTGACAGTCTTTACGACATCGTCCACATCATCAATCCTTGAATTCTTTGCTTTCCTGCATATTAAAAGTTCATTGAAAAATGCATGTTGAACTGGCGTCAGGTCATGCGTTGCGTAATATGTTTGTACTAAGAGAGGAAAAAATATGGGGATGGTTTATGGGAGGAGAACAAGTTTGTACTTACAGGTTAATCAGGTCTTTGGCATTCATTTCGAGGAAGTAGCTACCAGGGTCATCACCACCCAGTATGCTCATGATTTGGGCGTGTTCAACGCCTTTGAACTGCAGGTACTTGACATACTCCAAGATTGTTTTGTCAAAGTTTTGTTGGGAGTGCAAGAAGACAAGCATTTCTGCAGTGAGCTGTAGCCTGTGGTTGTGTTCCCAGACTATCTCTTTTACAACAAATGTTCCATCCTTTTCCTTCTTCAGCCTCATTTTAGCCCCACAGTTAGTTCTGGCTGTTGTCTTGTTATGCTGTCTATTTGCTTCAGACACCTTTGATTCATAAACTCCATGGCACGTGCAATAAAGGTAGGCTCTGGTCTTAAACTTGGGGCCTTCCCTAACAGCAAAACCCGCGTACTTCGCATATACGTTGTAGAAGTTCTTTGTTTCTTCGAAAGTTTCAAACCTCATCTCTAGCCTTGGCAGAACGTAAGCTTCAATGTCAGGTGGCTGCACGCAACAGTGACCAAACAAAAACGTAGTTATGAAAATGTTAGATGGGGTGGTCACAGCACCATGGTATGGACTGTGCTTGTATGTTTTTTTTCTATATGGATACTTACATGTGTATAGCTCTGCGCTGCCTCTGGTGTTTGTTGTTCTCCCTGGTTTATGGGCGCGGGTGGTGTCACCCTTGGCACATGCAACAATGCATCTCTTGGAGGGAGCAACGTTGACGAAGATCTCCGTCTCTCATTGTACGGCCGTCTCCCCTCAGATTCATTGTGAGGTTGCTCCTGTCTATATGGCTCATATCTTGTAATTTTGAACCTGCTAGAGTGGCTGAAATTTCTATCTCTTTGCCCTAGTCTTCCCGTCGCAACCGCTTTTGCAGCACGGATGATTGATGTTGACGGAGCGACTGGTGGAAGCCTTGTTGCAACCCATCCATGGCTTCCTGTCCTTGGCTTTTTGCATGCGCTGGGGAAGGAAAACATTTGTTGTTGGTGATATTGTTGGCCTTGTTGCAACCTTGCAGCGGCAAAGCTAGCATTCCCAGATATTCGTGTTTGCTGTATAGAAGAACTTGTCCGTTCTTCTGATGATTGCGGTGTATCTTCAAATCTGCCTGTATTGTTGAAATATCCAGGCGGTATTTCTGGTGTTACCCAACCAGGTGGTGCCCCATATCTGTTTGGCTCATCAAATGCTCGCTGCATGCGCCGCCTTGCATGCTTCTGCAAATGACATTCAATAGTTTTGGGATTAATCTGGTTTTGTTTTTAGTCGAACTGATGAACGTTCATGTTCAACACTGATGTACTGACGTATTGTTTTTAGCACTGCTTGTAAACTGGACATTGAACTCATGCATGACTTCTCTTTTGTTCGTCTATAACTTATGCAACTACACTACAAGTACTCCTAGTTTATGTATCATTGAACTTACTGTGTAACTGCGGCACTCTCTTATCACTATCTACTTGGACTGATGCATATGTTTAAGTTTTTTTTACTTGAACTGAAGCTAGCATATTAGATGTACTGACAGTAACCTCGACATCCTAATCGTGCATCAATGCATCTACATTACAAGTACTGCTAGTTTATGTATCACTGAACTTACTGTGTAGCAATTTTATATTTTTTTCAGTAACAGTTTTGTTACTCGTTCGAACTGACGCAACTACATGACTTGTACTCTTATAAATAACAACATACAACTTTCAGTGGTAGCTGAACCTTATCACTATCTACTTGGACTGATGCATATGTTTAAGTTTTTTTTACTTGAACTGAAGCTAGCATATTAGATGTATTGACAGTAACCTCAACATCCTAATCGTGCATCAAGTGGCAGGGGTGTCAATGAACTGATGCAAGCATTTGCAATGTACCGTCGGGTTCTTCTTCATAGCAGGACTGATGAACTGATGAACTGACACAAACGTGGGAAGCAGACATTACCTCTAGTGTACTGACTTCTTCTTCTACCTCTCGTGGGCGTCTTACTGGCATGTTCTTGGGAGGCGGCGCCATTGACGCAGCTCCTGCCTGTGGTGGACGTCTAGCGAAGAGGTTCGTTGAGGCAGCACCTTGCGGGGATCACTGCCCCGGAGAAAGAGCCCTGGCGGCGGAGGGAGGCAGGAGGTGGGGATGACGGCCCCGTTGATGGATCCGGCGACGGAGGAAGGCAGGAGGTGGGGATGACGGCTCCGTCGATGGATCCGGCGATGGAGGAAGGCAGGAGGTGGGGATCACGGCCCTGTCGATGGATCCTGCGGCGAAGGGAGACAAGAGGCGGGGATCACGACCCCGACGATGGATCCGGTGACGGAGGGATGCCGGAGGCGGGGATCACGGACCTATCGATGAATCCGGCGACAGAGGGAGGCAGGAGGTGGGGATCACGACCCCGTCGCTGGATCCGACGACAGAAGGATGGAGGAGGCAGCGGTAGATCCGTCGCTGGCCAGTCACGGCACCGCGGGCTCCCTCGCTCCGGATGCCGCCGTCGCTCGCTCGCCCACGACACTAGCCTCCGCCGGAAGAAGGCACGTTGGGGTCGGGGGGTTCCTACGGTGTTGTGCGCGTCGCGCCTATAGGGGGCGGGGGGGGGGTAACAGAATAATATTCTGTTATGGGTAACAGAATAGTCCAGCCCTATATATATATATAAGCCTGTGCTGACTAGCTAATTGATGCATTAATTGTTTTGGTATGTACATATATTAACACTTCTTTCTTCTTTTATAGCCCTCCGGATCGAGCAAAACTTCGGTAACGAGACGAGGCCCGAAGAAAAAGTTGCGCCAGGATGAAAGGTTCATGATCACAGAAATCACGCGTGATGGCCAACTGATTGAACCCCTCCGGACCAAGGAAGCACTTTCTGCTCAGTGCGGGGTTCTTGTTAGGGACATGATCCCGATCAGCATCCATCAATGGAATAAGCCTAAGAAGGACGACCCTCAAGTTTCTTTTGTCGAAGATAGATAGAAAGATGATCTATGGACCGCGCTAAAGGAAAATTTCACCCTACCGGCAGAGGAGGGTCCGGATAAGCCAGTTATAGAGCCATTGGTCAAGGCTCATGCCCTCAAGAAGATGGCAGGTCTATTCAAGAGGTGGAAGAATGAGTTGAAATCAATGTATGTCGACAAAAACAAGACCCCGGAATACACCGGCTGGTTTGAGAAGATAAGAGATCACTGGGCCGAATTTGTGGCCCACAAGACATCGGAGAAGAGTAAGAAGATGTCAGCAACAAACAAGATAAATGCTGCAAAGAAGGAACATCACCATCGCATAGGGTCAGGTGGCTACCTCAAAGCTCGGCCGTTGTGGGACAAGGCTGAGTAGGGCATGATTGCTAAAGGGGTCGAACCAGAGAGATTGCACTGGCCAGACCATTCAAGGACTTGGTTCTTTGGGATTGGGGGAACTTTGGACCCTGAAACAAGGAAGTGTTGTTGGACGGACGAGAAACTTGCAACACCCATCATGAAGCTTCTGGTAGCAATCAAAGCAGCGGAGGAAGGGACGTTCATTCCCGACAGAGAGAATGATGAGCTCACACAGGCCCTCGGGAATCATGAGCACCCTGGACGAACACGAGGCACGCCAGGCGTCGTTGCATGGAAGGTTGGGTTTCCCAACACAGGCGGTTACAAAACCCAAGAGAGGAGGAGGAAAGTGGAGCTGAGCGAACTACAAAAGCTTTAGGCAAGGGTACAAAAGCTAGAGGAATGAAAAGCTGTTGAAAACCAGCAAGATCCTGCCAAAGCTACCCCGCCATCTCAGCGGAGAAGCAGCATGGCTTCCACCGAGCTCGTTCAGCAGCCTGACTTCACGGGTCCTAGCTACCCCGTGGATTTTATCACGGATTCACACTAGTGCCAGCTTATGATGCAATGGCAGAACCTCAAAGTCAAGGCGGCTGCCGGCTCTGTGTTCCCTCCTTCACCCAATACAACTTTTCACTGCCTTCCGATTCCACAAGGCTATGCTGTTGTAATGGTGGATGAAATAACGAAGGGATTTGAGGAGCTCCAGCTTGACCACCCTACAGGTGAAGGGGAGACTCAGCTGGGTCTTGCTCTGAAGACTCCATGCCTATGGCGGAAGGAGCACATCAAGCTTCTGAACTTCACGCCTCCGGCGAGTCAGCTAGGCACTCCGCCTCCTCCGCCTCCTCCTCCTCCTCTGGCGAGTGATCATGGCACTCTGCCTCCTGCTCGGGCGCATGAGGGCAGCAATACTCCGCCTCCTTCTCCGCCTGCTACAGCGCGTTTGAGTAGCCCACCTCCTCCTTTGCCTCGTCGGCGACGACGGAACACAGACGCCACTGCTCCAGCGTGTTGTAACACCCCAAGACCGACGCTCCAGATGCCTTCCTTGTATTCCGAGATTTGTCGTGTGATTTATTTCGTTCGTTGCATTCATCTTTGCATCTTGTGCATTGCATCATGTCATCATGCAACCCTTTTTAGAACTCAACTAAATAAATCGTGTGGATCTTCGGTCCATTTAAATTTAGGGATATTCACATGGTGATATCTCTTGATAACATATCCTCCCAATATTAGGGAGCTATAATAAATATTCCATTATTTTGGAATTAACCGTAACACAGTTGCAAAATAATTCCCATGCCTTTGTTATCTCACTTCTTGACCTCAAACTTTGTCCATTAAATTCTTTCATCTTTTTCCCGAGCTTCAGTGAAATTCTCAACATTTCTGGACCTACCAAACACCCACTTCTTTCACCACTCATTTGAATTAAATTCAAATGAGTTTGGATTGGTTGCCCAACACCCTTCCAACCATTTCCCTTAAATCACTCATATTTTCCCGATCTCAGGAAAATATCTCACTAGTCCATACTCCTTCTCTAACCTCTTCTTTTCTCTCTTTTCTTTCTTTCTTTTTCTGTAAATGGAAAAGAGAGAAGCCCATTTTGGCCCAATGACTAGGCCAGCCCATCTAACCTCCTAAAGCCCAGCCTCCTCCCGAACCCTAGCACCCCCTGGTTTGATCCCCTTCATCTCTCCTTCTCGCGATCCCTGCCTCCTCCCTCCAGCACTGCACACCCATAACGCATGCACGCGCAGCACCCGATCCCCTCCTCTACTCCGCTCCATCACGCCAAGGCCGACGTCGGCCACTTCGCCCATCGCCGCCGCTCGGACCCGGCCCCGCGGGCCGGTCGCCGGAGTGATCCGCTAGACCCCGTCGCCTCCCGCGACTCCTCGTTGGTGCCTAGGCCCCGCCAAGCTCGCTGCTGCCTCCGCCGGCCATGGAGCCGCCATGACGCCTGCGCCTCCTTCCCTCGCCATGGCGCCGCGCCCTCAAGCTCCTCCTCCAGCCGCTCCTCTGCTCCCGACGCCCCCGGCATTGGCAGCGTCGCGCCCTCGCCCCTTCTGCGCCGCGCCTTCCTCCTCTGCGCCTCGACCTCACCGTTGTCGACTTCCTCCGCCTTTCCTCACTGAGCCTCGTAGCGTCGACCTTCTCCGCAATTGCGCCCCGCAGCTCTTCTCCCGCTGCTGCGTTGCCTCCTCTGCCCACTGACACCTTGTATCGCTCGCCATGGACATTGCTGCGCCTCTGCCTTGCCTCTGTACTCCCGCGGCTTTGCCTCCGTCACCGTCGCTGCCGCTCCCCTACACCATCACCATGGCCCCGTGTGCATGCTGTTGTTGCCTTGCCCCATGCCTCCACCACTGCTGCGAGCACAACACCCCTGCCGCCATCTCTTGTCGTGAGTGACCAGCTGCCCCGCCCCGAACACCATGTCTGCAAGCTGCTGCGTTCAGATGCAGTTGGTTTCTTTCGGCCACTTGGATGTCGTCTCTGTTTTGCTGCCAAGAACCTGCTTGACCACCGAACCAGGATGCCAAGATCCCAAGTCCAAGACCCCTCAAGTTCGACTACAGGGAATACCACCAAGTACCCCTTCGGATCGCCAAGTTCAACTACCACGTGTACCACTACCGTTGCAGGAATCGAGACCGACAAGTCCGAAGACCCCGAGTACCACGATGACTGATGAATAGTACCACTACCTCCTTTACCGTTGACCCCGTGGACATCAAGTTCCTCGCCATGACCCCGATCATCTACGGAGTGCGTACGACTACGAAACATAAACCACTACTTCCACTACTGTCGCCATGTGCCACTACTTCCACGACGATCTTCCTGAGAACGTCTACTTTCCTCTACGAACCTGATCCATTCTGAAAACACATGCTTTGAAGGTATACCGCCGAGACGACCTTCCGATAACGAATGCATGTGTTGTTTGAGATGCTCGTGTTTGCACCGTGCCTGTTTGTTTCGTGCACGTCCCTCTTTTTCCATGCCACCGTCACGTGGGAACCCGATAACCTGCGTGACCACCGCCATGGAGCCGCCATGACGCCTGCGCCTCCTTCCCTCGCCATGGCACCATTTCTGTTGCCGTTGCCGTGGCACCCCTTTCGTTCCGCCATGGTGACCAAATGCTTCATATCTTCCTCGTGTCAACATTTTCATAAAATTGCATAAAACTTGCATATGTCATCCGCATCATGATAACAACATTTAAGATGTTTAAAATTGTTGTTTGCATTAAAATTGCTAAATGGCATATGGTGATTTTCCGAAATTGTTGTTTGTTGTTTTCGGCCTCATTTAAACTTGCCTAGATAGGTAGTTTTCTTATGTTTCACCTCTTGCCATGTTTAATAACATTTAATATTGTTGTGTACCTAAACGAGAGCGAACTAAATAACTCGAATGTGGTGTTTTGTTAATATTCAACTCATTGCATATTGAACTCCACTTAACTTGTAGTTTTGTTTGTTGCACTTTGCCATGCCATGCCTTATTACACCGGACATGTATCATACTTGTTTGTGCATCATGCCATGCGTATGCTTATTGGTTTATCATGTTGTTTGCTTCTTTCCGGTTTGCTTCTCTCGGTAGCTTCGGTTTCGTTCCGGAGTTGTGAGGATTCCTTCGACTACGTCCGTTTGTCTTCTTCTTGGACTCGTTCTTCTTCCTTGCGGGATCTCAGACAAGATGACCATTACCCTCTATATCACTTCTATCTTTGCTTGCTAGTTGCTTCGTTCTATCACTATGTTGTGCTACCTATCACTTGTTTATCATGCCTCCCATATTGCCATGTCAAGCCTCTAACTCACCTTCCTAGCAAACCGTTGTTTGGCTAAGATACCGCTTTTGCTCAGCCCTTCTTATAGCGTTGTTAGTTGCAGGTGAAGTTGAAGATTGCTCCATGTTGGAACATGATTATGTTGGGATATCACAATATCTCTTATTTAATTAATGCATCTATATACTTGGTAAATGGTGGAAGGCTCGGCCTTATGTCTGGTGTTTTGTTCCACTCTTGCCGCCCTAGTTTCCGTCGTACCGGTGTTATGTTCCTTGATTTTGCGTTCCTTACGCGGCTGGGTTTATGGAAACCCCTTGACAGTTCGCTTTGAATAAAACTCCTCCAGCAAGGCCCAACTTTAGTTTCACATTTTCCTAACATCCTATAACCTTCCCTTGGGCAGGACAACCCAAGGGTCATCTTTATTTTAACCCCCCCCTCGGGCCAGTGCTTCTCTAAGTGTTGGTCCGAACCGAGCAACCTGCAAGGCCACCTCGGGGAAACTGGAGCGCTGGTTTTACTCATAGCTTGAATCATCCAATGTGCCCTGAGAACGAGATATGTGCAGCTCCTATCAGGATTTGTCGGCACATTCGGGCGGTCTTGCTGGTCTTGTTTTACCATTGCCAAAATGTCTTGTAATCGGGATTCTGAGACTGATCGGGTCTTCCCGGGAGAAGAAATATCCTTCATTGGTCGTGAGAGCTTATAATGGGCTAAGTTGGGACACCCCTACAGGTTATAAGCTTTCGAGAGCCATGCCAGCGGTTATGATGCAGATGGGAATTTGTTAATATCCGGTTGTAGAGAACTTGACACTTGACTTAATTAAAATGCATCAACCGCGCGTGTAGCCATGATGGTCTCTTTTCGGCGGAGTCCGGGAAGTGAACACGGTTTGGGTTATGTTTGGATGTAAGTAGTCTTCGGGATCACTTCTAGATGATGACCGTTGCATAGTTTCTCTTCCTACTCTTGTAATCGCCTGTTAGCCACCATATTTGCTTAGCGCTTGCTACAACTCCACCCCATTAACCCTTTCCTACCCATAAGCTTAAATAGTCTTGATCTCGCGGGTTTTGAGATTGTTGAGTCCTCGTGACTCACATATACTACCAAACAGTTGCAGGTGCCGATGATACCAGTGCGGGTGATGCTACCGAACTCAAGTGGGAGTTCGACGAGGTTCTTATCCGTTACTATGTTTCTTTTCCGGATGATCAGTAGTGGAGCCCAATTGGGATGATCGGGGATCTAGCATTTGGGGTTGTCTTCTTTCTTTTGGATGTGTCCATAGCCGGACTATGTGTGTACTCTAATTGATGTATGATTTATTTAAGTACTTGGGTGAAGTGGCGTTTGTAAGCCAACTCTTTATCCCTTTCTTGTTCATTACATGGGATTGTGTGAAGATGACCCTTCTTACGAAACAACCACAATGCGGTTATGCCTTTAAGTCGTGCCTCGACAAGTGGGAGACATAGCCGCATCATGGGTGTTACACGCGTCGTAGCACTCTGCCTCCTTCTTCTCTGCCTCATAAACAACGAAAGAAGACAGCCACAGCCGCTCCAGCTGCTCCGGCGTCTAGTTGTACAGCCAGAGGCGGGAGGCAATACAGATTTGGTCCTTCTCTCAAGCCTCTAGAGAAGTTACCATACGAGATGAGCGAGGAGGAAAACAAGAAGATCTGTGAAGCTCAAGTGAAGGACTTATTTGAAACACAAAAAGCTAAGAAACATCCACCTCCGGAGGAGAAGATAGATCCGGTGAAAGCGAAGCACACTTTGGATGCCCTGAAGCGAGCACCACCGCCTCCACCACAAACCAACTATGACCGCATTATTGAAACGACATATAAGGAAGCGGAGTGGTCGGGAAGTACTTGAAGTGATCAAAGGTTAGCAGAACGAAGAAGTGGAAAAAAATTCCCCAGCTCGGCGAACAAGCGAAGCAATCGTGCCCCCCACTCAAGGTGTCTAGCTATATCGTCGCTAATTTTCCGGGGATGGTGCCCTGCACCAATCCTGGAGATTACATGCCCGATGATGCACTTTTTGATACAATGGAGGTGGACACATTCAAATACCGGCACGGGAAGCCTGTCGTTAAACCTGGTCATCCTCCTCTAACAATGATGATACGAAGATTCCATGATTGGTACATGGACATCTGCAGCAAGTCTGCAAATGATACTTTGACACTGAGAGTTAAAGAGGAGCACGACCTCGTTGGAATTGATCTGTTGTCTATTCCATATGAGGAGTTCTTCTAGTTTTTCAATCAAAAGGCCGTCAAAAAAGTAATCATCACGTGCTACTGTCTGTAAGCACTACTTCTGTAATTAAGTCTATATATAGCTCAACTCTTTCATTGCATATATATATATAATTATCCTCACTATATTATGTAGATTGGAGATCGCCGAATTGAAGAAAAGACAAATCAGTGATATTGGGTTCATTAACACAAATCTCATAGATGAATGGGATGTTAAACATGATGCCAAACAAACCGAGGCCAGCTTGCTACAATCGTTACTTTGAAATCAAAACAAAGATACAATACTCTTTCCTTACAAATTCAAGTGAGTGTTACTGTCTAGTGCATATTTGGTTTCCCTTATTACTCGAGGTTATAGTAATGTAATTGATGAGTTATGCATGCGTGCGCAGCTTCCACTTTATTCTGCTAGAGATTAAGCTTGAGCAGGGACTAGTAACCGTCATAGACTCGAAACTAAAAAATCCAGAGGAGTATGCGACCATGACTAAAATGCTCGAGAAGTAAGTTCAATCGATCATTATCGCACCATATTGGAAACTTTGTTCATTTCCTGATATCAAGTAAGTGTTTTCTTTGTGTGGCAGGGTTTGGAAAAAGTTCATCGCAGAAGCTCCGGGACTACCGGCGGAGCTGCGATTTAAACACCCGAAAGTAAGTACTACTAGCTAGTTCCGCGCATCTCCCATTGATTCTAGCTAGTTTCATCAATACCATTTAGCATGCTTGCTTATCAGTTTGATTTACCTCTATTTCTTGTAAAGTGGTTGTGGCACAAACCCGGGAATAATTACTATGGATACTACATTTGCAAGTTCATCCGCCACACGACCTGTGAGCGGGGCTACTCTAAAAAACAATATGAAGTGTGTAAGCAATAATATTCACAATTTTGTTTTATTACCATCGTTTGTGTTGAGTTTCATTCATATATATGTATTGACCCCCTTCTTCAAATTAGATGTTTTAGATGCGGGATGAACTCCTACCACAAGATCTCATACGAGCAATTCAAGAGGAATTGGCGGGATTCTTTCTTGACCACGTCATCAACAAGGACGGAGAATACCATGTGGAAACTTAGTCCAGATGTTAGGGGATTGTAAGAGATCTTATATTGTATATATGTAGCCAGTAGCGTCGGATAGATATACGAAAACTTGTTGTTTGACCAATCTCTCGGAGAAGGAGAGGTTGATCACTTCTCTCTGTATATGTTCATGATGATCTTCTGTACTTAATGGTTTCCTTCATTTGCTTACTAGCTAGCTAGCGTGTCGAGTCCTCTCTATACATATAGTATGTAGCATTGCCAAGCACGAAGATAAGAGAGGACACTTCTCTCTATTAGCTAGCTAACACAATATATGAAACCCCTAAATTAACCCTACAAAACCCCCAACCCCCCTTTCAAAAAAAACCCCAGCCCCTGAACTACTGACGCGTGGATGCCTTTTGGTCCCGGTTGGTGCCACCAACTGGGACAAAAGGCCCTCCTGCTTAGGCAAGCTGCAGCGGGCACATGGAGCCCCATCTGTCCCGGTTCGTAGGCGAACTGGGACTAAATGTATTGGGCTTTAGTACCGACACTTTAGTCCCAGTTTGGGAACCGGGACAAATGGGGATTTTTCTACTAGTGCCAACTTTGGATTGGTTTTGGGGCCAATACAATCTTTGTCTGTGGAAGTCACTGTCGTCGGCTGAGAAAGCCAGGCAAGTGGCGTTCAAGAAGGAGATGGCGGAGGAGGAAGCCAGGTACCAGGCAGCCTGTGAAGCCCGTGATGCCGCCTGGAAAAAGGAGGCGGTGGAGCTTTTGGGGCGGGCGTGTCATCATGCAGAGGAGGTGTACAAAGATGGGTACTTCACAGGGAAGGTAAAAGGTGCTAGGTGCCTCATCACTGCGTGGAGGTAGTTCGATAAGCTCCGGCGTGCCACCAACGAGGAGCTCCGGTGGGCGCCCAACGAAATGACAAGATCGTTCGCGCTCGTTTGCCAGCAAGAGGCAAATCGGTACGTCACTGCGAGGCGGAGGAGGCGGAGTACTGCCTCTGCGCTGGGAAGACGCCGCGCACCAGGGAGTAGCTGGCGAGGGGCTGCCGAAATACTGCCCCCAGGAGGGATTATTAGTTCTAGTATTGTTCGTTTTCAATTTTATGCATTGTACCTAGTAGTTTAGTATCATCACGTATATGTGATGATGCTATATATATTCTGTGATGAACTAATGAACAATTAATATATATATATATATTATGAATTCCATTTTCTATCTATTTTTGTATCTAGCTATTATCATCCACATATACAGAATGGAAAACGTATATACACACATCTAAACAGAACATATAAGAACCAAAAACAGAGTACACACATTGAAATAGAGCAATATTATGATTGTTGTGAATACATAGCTATCCACATCAAAATGACTCAATAAAATAAAACACATCCATGAGACCATGACCAGCAGCCTTTGCCCATGGTAGCTCTTCGCTTTGCCTGAACTAGTGCAGGCATTCGTCCAAGCGGTCGACACGCTCGTGGTACATCTGGAGTGCGATCTCGAGCTCCAAGTTGGCTATTTCATCGGAGATCACCACCTCGAGGATGCGGCAGCCATGTTCCTCTACTGCACCAAGGTGGACACCTGGGCCAAGGAGGCGGTCGAGCCTACCGACCAGCTCGTTGGCATCGAGCAGGCCGCGGACAAGGCGAACGGCTCAACCCATGCGAATGGCGCGGCGGGCGTCCGGTGCAAGTATGGCGCGGCCGGACTCTGGTGCAAGTACGGCGCAAAGGGCCTCTGCCCACTGCTAGCGAGGAATGGGGGTACTGATGGGACGTGTACCCAGTTGCGACGCCATGTCGATAGCAGGTAATCATCGATGGATCCGCTCTTCCTGTGCGGCACGGCGCGCCTCTCGCTCTGCGGCGCTCCAACAGTCTCGCCGTGCGGCGAGCCGCAGCCTATCGGCGTGGATGCGCCTAGCTTTCTCTGCGGCACACCATCGATCATGTTGTACGGTGAGCTACAGCTCTTGGCACTGACATGCCTATCTTGATCTGTGGTGCTGAAGTGCCATACACCAAGGGTCTGCTCAACCCTGCCGATGACACTCATCACGATGTCATTCATCGCATTCCGGGGAGCGCCTCGTCCTCGACGACCCGTGGCGCCTTCTCATTTTCCTTGTCGACGAGGTTGATGGCAAAGGCGGCGCTTTGGTGGGTTGGCATGCTTGGAAAAGGTAGATGTGCTACAGGCTGCGCTTGTTGCCTCCGTGCATTGCACGCCGCCTAGGTTTATGCGCAATATTGCTGGGTGGCAGGAAACAGGAGAGAAAATGGCGGGAAACGGTGGCGTGTTCATAAAACGCCATCAACCAATGGAAACTTAGCATAGAAGGAACATCGAGCTAGCACAAGAAGTAGATGATGATCAGATGAACACGGACCACACTAGGGAACCTGTCGGTGATGAATTCATCAACCGCAAATGGTTGTATACCAACAAGTGTTTGCCCACAACATACACAGCTTATTCCATCACAAACAGCTCGGTTGGATCAACTGTATGCCACATATCGCACATTGATAAAAAAAAAGTAATGTGGTAGACCTTCTTTAACATGTGTTAAAAAACAAGGACCTCGAGGTTAATTTAACTGATGAGATGGATCATAGAGGTCATTTAAATTGACCTCCATGACCCATCCCATTAGTTAATTTAACATCAAGACAACTTCCCATCCAGTCACCCATCTGATGGTTGCTCTAGCATGAGCGCAGTTAACTTGAGAGTTCTCTTAGATGAGCTATTGGTGGAACAGGTAGTCCTTGCTGATATAGGATGCCTCTTCGCATCCTTATGGCATACCCGGATGACCGCCCGTCACCCATTGGCCAATAGATGTTGTGTAGACAGAGCATATCACACCACACAACACATATGTCTTATTAGCAGCAATCCTCTGTGTTATTATCGGTCTTCGCACATATTTCTGATTACAGACCCATTTGTCACGTATCACACACATCTTGTTATATTGAACCGTTTCTGTTATCTTGGCTCAACGCAAACAGTTCATCCGAGTGAACTGTTTTCCCTCTATCGCACACACCTTGATCTTGCTGACTATTTCTTTTGTTCCACCTAATCACAAACAGTTCATCCGAGTGAACCGTATGTCGTATATCGCACACACCTTCATCTGGCTGCCTGTTTCTATTCTTCTGCCTCATCCCAAACAGTTCAGTTCATTGAACTGAATCATATGCCCTGCATCACACACACAACTAAAATCTGAACCATGTTTGATGCATCCGTCATTGCAAACGTTTGGCACCCTTTTTGACGGTTTTTTACATCACCGTTTGCGATTATTGCATCGCACACAGTTTCATCAAAGGGTCTCTGATCGTAGTGTTGCATTAGCAGCATCCTGCAGTAGTGTTGTGAAGAACTGAAACAAACAAGGCATAAGGCCGTCTATAGCTGATCCCCTAAAAGTTAACATACTAAAACCCTTAGTGGAGTATATATATTCTAGCAATTCCGGCCATTTCTAGTCAATCCCTAAACTTAACGTTGTAAACTTCAATTTGATCAAGTTCAAAGCATGTTCAACCGAAAGTAGCATGCATTCAAACATAAACATAGATAGTTTTGCATAACAAAACTTAAAACATAAATTTAAACTAAACTAAACTACTTTTGGTCGAAGTGGAGGTCGAGCCAATCCTTCCTCGTTAGGTACGGTGTGCTGCGAGCCGGGTCCGGGCTGGTGCCCTCGTCGGGTTCATTGGGGAAGACACTCCTCCACTCGTCGACCTCGATCTCCTCGTCCTCGCCGCCCACCTCGATGCCCTCCATGCCGCCGTCCTCGCCGCCTTCGACCTCGTCATCGGAGGAGAGCACGATAACCTCGCCGTCCTCCGCTCTAGCAAAGATCACCCGCTCCACCTCCACGAGCTCCCGGTGCTGCCGATGGAGCTCTTACATGTAGGCCTGGTCGGCGGCCTCGGCCTCGAGGCTCTCCCACGCCATAGTCGAGCTCACCACCCTGGCTCTGGCAGGATGAGGTCGACCGGACGTGTGCTGAAGGGGAAATTAAGCCTAGCCGCTACGCCGTGGTAGCGGACCTGCCAGCGGTCGTACTCCATGGCCGCGAGCTCGGCCGTGTGGAAGCTATCGAGCCACCGGCGGGTGTGGGTTCCCCGATCTGTAATCTCGGCGACCCACGTCCCCCACCGCCGCTGCCGGACCTCGAGGTAGGACCGCGTCGGTGGACGATCCCGAGGGAGGACAGGGAAGTCCTCGACCGGCGTAGGGGCACGGCAGCGGGCGGATCGGGCGACCGGCGATGGCGGATCGGTAAAGAGCCCGCAGAGGACGACGGGGACACCTTGGCGGCCACCTCGCGGGCTTCGGGCTAAGAGGCCGTGATAAACCTCTTTTGGGCCATTGGCTCCTTGAAAGGATCGAGAAGAGGTGTCTAGGGGGTGATTAGACACTCAACAAGCAAAAGTAGCTATTTTTAAGTTCTTCAAGTTGAGGTGGAGTTTTAGCACAAGTTTAAGCATTCATAATACATTTCAAGCAAGCATGGCAAGAGTATATGAGCAGCGGAAAGTAAAGCATGCAATTTGCAAGAAAGTAAAGGGATGGGATTGGAGTGTGCATATGCAATTGGAGACACGGAGATTTTTGGCGTGGTTCTGATAGGTGGTGCTATCGTACATCCACGTTGATGGAGACTTCAACCCACGAAGGCTAACAGTTGCGCGAGTCCACGGAGGGCTCCACCCACAAAGGGTCCATGAAGAAGCAACCTTGTCTATCCCACCATGTCCATTGCCCATGAAGGATTTGCCTCTCTAGGGTAGATCTTCACGAAGTAGGCGATCTCCTTGCCCTTAAAAACTCCTTGGTTCAACACCACAATCTTGACGGAGGCTCCCAAGTGACACCTAACCAATCTAGGAGACACCACTCTCCAAAAGGTAATAGATGGTGTGTTGATGATGAACTCCTTGCTCTTGTGCTTTGAATGATAGTCTCCCCAACACTCAACTCTCTCACATAGATTTGGATATGGTGGAAAGATGATTTGAGTGGAAAGCAACTTGGGGAAGGCTAGAGATCAAGATTCTTGTAGTTGGTTTGGAATGTCTTGGTCTCAACACATGAGTAGGTGGTTCTCTCTCAGAAAATGAGTAGCGTAAGTGTAGGCACGTTCTGATGGCTCTCTCTCTAATGGAGAAGAGGTTGGAGGGGTATATATAGCCTCCGCACAAAATCTAACCGTTACACACAATTTAACAAACTCGGTCAAACCGAATAGAGAAACTCGGTGGGACCGATCTAGTTCAAAATGTGAACGTTAGGGTTTTTGGTGGGACAGATATGATCAACTCGGTGGGACCGATGTGCTAGGGTTAAGGCAAAACCTTATCTCGGTGTGACCGATTGAATGAACTCGGTGAGACCGACTTTAGCAATAAGCAAATAGAGAGTTGGTCAGGCAAACTCGGTGTGAGCTATTGCACACTCGGTGGGACCGAAATAATTGCAACAGGCAACAGAGAGTTTGCAAGGCCATCTCGGTGAGACCGAGATCCTATCGGTGAGACTAAACTGATATTAGGGTTTCTGGCAGTGGCTATGTCAGTGAACTCGGTGGCGCCGGATGAATCAAATCGGTGGGGCCGAGTTTGACTTTAGGTTTTGTACATATATTGAATTGAGAAAGTGCTTGAGGGCTTTGGAGCATATCACTAAGCACTTTGAGCAAGTAGACCATTAACCAACACCTTATCCCCTTTTAATAGTATTGGCTTTTCCTATGGACTCAATGTGATCTTGGATCACTAAAATAGAAATAAAGAGTCTTGAGCTTTTGCCAATATTTGTCCTTAGCATCATGAAGGGGTTCCACATCCTCTTGTCCATGCCACGCCTTTGTTGAACTCTCTGAAATATACTAGATGAAAATGTGAGTCCAACAAGGGATATGTTGGCATTGATTACCAAAATCGCCCAGGGAGAACTTGTGCTTTCAATCTCCCCCTTTTTTGTAATTGATGACAACATACATCAAAGCTTTAGATAAAGATATGAAGAGTAATAAGTAAAGGTTTGGAAAGACATGTAACATGCACCGGCTCCCCTACATGGATGCAATCACGTGAAGATAGACTATGAAAGCATGTGAATGCATAAGCATGTCAGAGCAAGCAATGAGCTACATGTATCTTGGCTATATGCATCAGAGCAAATGATGTAAATACAAAAGATGTACCTTCATGTTCATGAGTCCTTCTTGCAAACAATATGTGCAGTAGCAAGAGATCATTATGCACATGAGTGTGATGCATATACTGTCGGATTTCGGGTTCCGGAAGACCCTTGACGTTCGAACACTGGGGTGCACGCGGAGATCACACCCCCAGCCTACCCATGTTTCACCGCCTCGCAAGGATCTAAACTACTCGAAGAACAACACAAGGGACACAAGATTTATACTAGTTCAGGCCACCATTGTGGTGTAATACCCTACTCCAGTTTGTGGTGTGTGGATTGCCTCTGGGGCTGATGAGGAACAGTACAAGGGAAGAATAGCCTCACGAGGGTCTGTTCTTGGTTGGTGCGATGAACTGCTAGGGGAGTTCAGTCGCCTCTCTCTCTGTGTGTGTCTTGGGTGCGGATCCGATTAGATCCAGATGCCCTACCCTGTGAGTGGCTAGTCCTATTTATAGGCGAAGGCCCCGGGCCTCTTCCCAAATATTGAGCGGGAAGGGCGCCAACAATTGGCCATTTTGAAGGGGAACATCTAGTACACTTATCCTGACTAAAGTTGGTCCTCGCCTACCAAAAGACCCTGACGATGACGCTGGCTTGGGCTCCACGATGACCTTCGTTCTGCCGTCCTGCTGCTCTTGGTCTTTTTGCACCGAAATGGTTGTCATTGCTTGATACCCTTGCCTGCGCTTGCCCCCTTTGCACCAAAGGGGAAACAAGGACTCTGCGCAGGCCGGCGCCCGCCTGTGCCTTGGTCGTCATGGCTTGCGTCACGAGCACCTCGTGAGGTACCCCGCCTTGATCTCTCCGCCTCCTCGCGAGCCAGCCTGACAAGGCTGCGCCTGAGGAAGCCTCTTGTCGTCCGCCCCGCAAGGCTTTGCCCCTCACGAGGGTCTTGAGCATGTGTTGATGAAGATGGGCCGTACTGGGCCACTCCTTGAGCCACGCTGCAGGCCGCAGGCAGGCAAGTCTGGGTACCCCCGTTCCCAGAACGCCGACAGTAGCCCCCGGGCCCAAGGCGCGCTTGGACTTCGCTTAGCAGAGAAGTGAAGAGGCAAGTGCAAAGCGCCGCGGGCCCCAATAGCCTGCGGCCTTGGGCGCCGCATGGCGGTTGATTGGACGTGGGCGTCCTGGCTCCCCCACGATGCCTCGGTAGCTGCACGATTTGACAAGTCCCTGCATGCAAAACGGGTCATGATTACCTGTGATCATGGAGGACGTCAGTTGGCCTCCCTCAGCTATATGTATGGAACGGCGTGAGCCCCTCCGGTTCATCACTCCTTGCTACTCTCTGTCTTCTTCTCGGCTGCTCGCCATCCCCATGGCTCCGCCAAAGAGGTTCTCGGCTGCGGAGAAAGGGAAGGCTCGCCAGGAAGGGCCCGGCTCCCCTCCGACCAAGCGCGGCCGGGGCCGCCCTCGTAAGCACCCCACTGCCCCTACCTCGTAAGCGCGGTCGGGTACACTCAGGCTGCGTGACCCCCAAGGCCGCGCTTCCGCTCGGCGGAAGTGCTTCCGGAGTTCGTCGTGTGGTCGGCGGACCCGACCGGCACCTGGCTTCAACTTCCCCGTTTCTTCATAGGCGAGCTTCCGGTTGGTGCCCCAGGCGGCCTTTGGCTTCAGGAAGATGGTTGTTGCAGCAGGTCCTCTTGGGCTACCCTAGAGGTCTCCACCGCCGGGGAGGCGGCCTTGACCCGTGGCTGGCAAACATTTGCCCGCGCGCGCGGCTGCACCGACGTTGCACTCTGCACTTCAAGTTCGACAGCGACGCCACCCTCTACGTGAGGGTGTTCGGGGAAGACGGCCGCCGTGCTGGATGCTGTCCCGAAGACGATGACCGTGGTCGCGTGCCTAGCCCCGGCGTTGGTTGGGGTGAAGGGGGCGGAGGGCGCGCGGGCAGCGGGGCCCGAGATCTACCAAGCTCCGGCGACTCCCCTTCGGGTAGCAGCTCCTCAAGTGGTGGTCGCGACCAGCCCCCTCGTCGTCGCCCTCGTCTGGGAGAGGGCAGCGGGTCGGCCCGTCGCCGCGCTCCGGTAAAGCGGGAGGCGGAATCCAGCTAAGCTTCGGAGCAAGTCGTCCCCCCTTTTGCTTTCCTTTCTCTCCTGCGCGAAAAGAATGTAATCCGTTGCCCCGCAGGGCGTGCTGAACTGTTGCTATTTTAATTGGTGTGTTGATTCTACTGCTTATGTGCTATGTTTTCATTCCGTGTGCCTATGCGTGAAAACCACTTATCTTGGGGGGGCTCGTCGCGGTCCTCGCCTCCCGAGGCTAGTGCCTCGTCCTGCGCCTTGTGTCCTGCAGAGTTTAGTCAGCAGGGGTAGTCCCCAGCCTTGGTAGTGAGGGGAACCAACCCAAACCCCGTGATCGTGTCGCGATGCCTGTGGGGCACGGACTAGGAGGGGTGCTCCCGCAGCGGACTCGAACAGGGAAGTTCCAAATTGCTGGGCAGAAAACACTCGTGAGGGTGCCCACGCTCCCCCTCGTGAGACTTTGCGCGGGAGAAAATGAAATGAACAAGTAAAACGGAAGAGTCGTGAGCTCGAAATGGCAAGCTCGAAACTTCAAATAGGAAGAAACATGCCAACTGCGGAAAGCAAATGAAAGAGGCCGCGTCCGGCACCTAGTCTAGTCTTCGATGTCTTCTCACCAGCGCGGAGCTAAGTGCTGCCACTAGGCGTGGGCGGGAGCCCCCGAGGCCCGAGGGCGGCACTCCGGAGACTCCGGGGCGTGTACAGCCCCACTCATTATTACGTGAGAGTGTCATGGGTGGCGAGCTTCACAGGCATTTCCCTTCTTCACAGGCACCGGGCCTTTTCCAAAACACAGCTACTTCACAGACATTCGCCTTCTTCACAGGCACCGGGCCTTTTTCAAAACACAGCTACTTCACAGGCATTCGCCTTCTTCACAGGCACCGGGCCTTTTTCAAAACACAGCAACTTCACACGCATTCGCCTTCTTCACAGGCACTGGGCCTTTTTCAGGGGTAAAACCTTCGGAGGTGTTGGATGTTCCACGCGTTCTGGATGGGCACCCCCTCCTGGGTCTCCAAGCGTGCGGAGCTGGGCCTGGAAACATGAACAACCTTAAACGGGCCCTCCCACATGGGAGAGAGCTTATGCAGCCCCTCCCTGGAGAGAATCCGTCTGAGCACGAGGTCCCCTACCTTGAGAGTCCTGGGGCGAATGTTGCGGTAGTGGTATCGCCGCAGTGCTTGTTGGTACCTTGCCGCCCGCAGGGTGGCTTCTCGGCGATGCTCCTCCCCCAGCAAGAGATCCGTCCCCCGCATGGCGTCCTGCTGCACTTCATCGAACGCCAGGACCCGCGCGGATCGATGTCTGGCCTCATGAGGGAGAACGGCTTCAGCTCCATAAACCAGAAAGAACGGGGTCTCGCCAGTCGGCTTGGTTGAGGTCGTGCGGATTGACCACAGCACGGACTGGAGCTCGTCGTACCAGCCCCTGCCACAGGCCTCCAGCTTCTTCTTGAAGGTTCTGGTCTTGAGGCCTCTCAGGACCTCTGTGTTAGCTCGCTCGGCCTGACCGTTGCTGCGCGGGTGCGCCACCGAAGCGTAGCATATCTGCGTTCCAAGGATAGCACAGTATGTTTTGAAGAGGTTACTGGTAAACCGCGAACCGTTGTCGGTGATGATGCGGTTCGGCACCCCGAATCGGCTCATGAGGCCCTTGATGAACTTGACCGCGGAGCCTGCGGGGATGGTGGAGACAGCTTCCACCTCAGCCCACTTGGTGAACTTGTCCATGGCAACGTAGAGGTAGCGCTAGCCCCCTGGCGCCCGAGGGAACGGGCCTAGGATATCCAGTCCCCAGACTGCGAAGGGCCACGAGAGGGGTATAGTCTGCAGACCTCCCGCCGGCTGATGGATCTTCTTGGCATGGAAATGACAGGCCTCGCAAGCTTTCACCAGTTCCGCAGCGTCATTGAGTGTCGTGGGCCAATAGAACCCGTTGCGGAATGCCTTACCGACGAGAGTTCGTGACGACGAGTGATGCCCACAGTCTCCATTGTGTATGTCTGCCAGTAGCTCCTTCCCTTGCTCCCTGGAAATGCAACGTAGGGACACATCATTCGGTCGTCTTCGGTAGAGCTCCCCATCCTTAAGGCAGTATGCTGTGGCCTGCCGTGCCACATGCTCTGCCTCCTCCTCCTTTTCTGGCAACGTGCCTCGCGTCAGGTAACTCCTGAGCTCCGTCATCCAGCACCCCTCCTGAGGTTCCAACGCCAGGAGCAGGCGTGCTCCTGATGTCGGGCCGCAGACCGGGGCTCCCGAGGCAGGCGGCTGGGGGAGCTCCCCTCGGGGCTGCGCCATGCTTGATAGCGATGGCGTCGCCGAGGGCTTGAAGAGCCGCTCCTCGAAGACACCAGGCTCCTGAGGTAGCCGCCTGGATGCCCTTTTTGCGATGTCATCAGCCTCTTGATTGGTGTCGCGAGGCACATGCTGCAACTCCAACCCCCAAAACTGCTTCTCCATCCTGCGGACCTCCGCGAGGTAGGCTTCCATGTGCTCGTCCTTTGGTTCGTATACTTTGTTGGAGAAGTTGACAAGGAGCTGCGAATCACCCTTGATGGTGAGGCGCTTCACCCCCAGGGCGACTGCGGCCTTCAGGCCTGCTATCAGGCCTTCGTATTCTGCTATGTTGTTGGAGACCTTTTCCCCATGCTGAAAACAGAGTTGCACGGAGTAGTAGAGCTTGTCTTGAGTGGGGGATACGAGTACCGCACCAGCCCCTGCGCCGTGTCGGGAGAACGCCCCGTCGAAGTACATGACCCATCCATCCGGTGCCTCGCTCCCTGGGGAGAGCGATCGATCCTCGCCAGCCTCAAGGCCTGGCGCCTCTGCCCATTCCACCACGAAATCCGCAAGTGCAGCCCCTTTGATGACTCTGGTTGTGCTGAATTCTATCTAAAACGCCTGCAGCTCGATGTTCCACTCAGCGACTCTTCCAGCTGAGTTGGGGCTCCTGAGCACCCTTTCCAAGGGGTATGCTGAGACAACCTTGATGGGATGGCCTTGGAAATAGTGCCGCAGCTTGTGCGAGGCCACCAATAGCGCGAGGAGGAGTTTCTGGGGCATGGGGTACCGCGCCCTTGCGTCCCGCAATACCGTGCTGACGAAGTACACTGGGTGCTCGACTAGTTTGGGAGTGCTGGTGCCACTAGCATCCTCCGGAGGCCGGGGCGCCTCCGGAGACAATGGAGCCCCCGGCGACTGGTCGCCTGGGGGAGGGGCCTCTTCTGTTTCGGGTGTGCTTCCCTTTTGTGGCTGGTCCTCCTTAGCTGCAGCCGCGGTCGCTATGAGGCCCTCTCGGCCTTGCTTTGCTTTAACCCGGACGGTTGCTGCGGCCTTGGTCCTATGCTCCTCCCTAACAGCCACCAGGGCAGCGCTGACAGAGTAGGGGGTGGCTGCAAGGTAGAGCACCAGGGGCTCCTGAGGACGCGGAGCCACCATCACCGGGGGGCTGGTCAAGTACCTCTTGAGATCCTGGAACGCCTTGTCGGCCTCTTCAGTCCATTCAAAGGGGCCCTTTTTCTTCATCAGCTTGAAGAAGGGCAGCGCTCGTTCCCCCAGCTTGGAGATGAAACGCCCTAGTGCGGTCACGCGCCCGGTGAGCTTCTGCATCTCTCTAAGGGTCTTCGGCAGGCTCATGTCCTCGACTGCTTTTACCTTTTCCGGGTTGGCCTCGATACCCCGGTGGGATACTAGGAAACCCAAGAGCTTGCCCGAGGGGACTCCAAACACACACTTCTCCAGGTTGAGCTGCAGGTCTACCTTGTTAAGGCTCGCGAAGGTTTCCTCCAAGTCCTGTATCAGATTTTTTGCCTCTCGAGACTTCACCACAATGTCATCAACATAAGCCTCCGCATTCCTCCTGAGCTGCCGACCCAAGGCGATGTGCATTAGCCGCTGAAAGGTCGCACCAGCATTGCGCAACCCGAATGGCATGCACGTATAGCAGTAAACCCCGCACGGGGTCAAGAAGGCCGTCTTTTCCACATCTTCTACTGCCATCTTGATCTGGTGGTAGCCGGAGAAGGCATCCAGGAAACACAACAAGTTGCATTCGGCGGTGGAGTCAACGATCTGGTCGACGCGAGGGAGCGGGAACGGATCCTACGGGCAGGCCTTGTTGAGGTTGGTGAAGTCGACACACATGCGTTCCTTTCCCCCTTCTTCGGCACGACCACAGGGTTAGCCAGCCAGTTTGGGTAGCGGACCTCGCGAATGACCCCCGCCGCTTCCAACTTGCGGGTCTCTTGGATGATGAAAGCTTGCTTCTCAATGGACTGCCGCCTTGCCTTCTGCTTCACTGGGCACACGTTGGGGCACACATTGAGGTGATGCTCGATTACGCCCCTCGGGACCCCTGCTAGCTGGTCAGGTTCCCATGCGAATACCTTCTTGTTCGCGCGCAGGAATTTCACCAAAGCTTCCTCCTGTTCGGGCTCAAGGTTGGCGCCTATGGTGAAGGTGGCACTAGTGGATCGATCCTCGTCAACCAGTACCTGCTTGGTTTCCGCCTTGTCCTGAGTGAATAGCTGCTTCTTCTTGGCCGGTGCAGCCCCCTTGGGCTCAGAGGCGTCTGAGTCAACGGGCCGCGCCGCCGCCGCGCCCTTGAAAACAAGCTTGAGCGCTTGCAACGCGTCCCCGGTGTCCCCAAACACGGTGAGGACGCCGCTACTCCCGGGCATCTTCATGAGGTTGTATGCCGGGTGAGTTGCGGACATGAACCGGGCTAGCACCGGGTAGCCAAAGATGGCGTTGTATGGGAGGCCTATGGGGGCGATGTTGAAGTCGATTAGCTCTGTGCGGAAGTTGTCGTAGGTGCCAAAGGTCACCGGAAGGCGGATCTGCCCCAGGGAGCCGATGTAGCTACCTCCGACGCCCAAGAAGGGCTTGCTGGGTTGCAACCGTTCCAGCGGTACATGGAGAAGGATGAAGGCCTCCACTGAGAGCACGCTGAGGCTAGCGCCGCCGTCGATGAGGGTCTTGGTGACCGCCACGTTGCAGATGGTGGGGGTGCATAACATTGGGAGCGCGCCCGAGTAGGCCGAGTTGGAGGGGTGATCATCTGAGCTGAAGGCCAGATCGGCTTTAGGTGTCGCCCAACCCGGAGGCGCCCCGCGCGGCACAAGAGCGGCACCGATCTGGCGGACGAATGGCTTGATGTGGTGGCCTGAAGGTGGTGCCTGCGATCAGCCTAGGAGGGCTGCAACGACAGGGGGCACCAACGCAGCATTATGGGCGAGGAAGAGGTTGCGCAACTCCTCCTAGGAGGCCACGGAAGCCGCCGGCAGGTGGAGCAGCCACATGCGCGGGACGCCAATGAGGGCCATGGGCAGCCAGTTAGCCATGACCCTGTCATCGCCTCCGGCCTTGAGGACGGCTTCTTCATATGCTAGCAGGAAGGCCAGCGGATCGGCCGCGCCGTCGTAGCGCGGCGGCATGTCAGGCTTGAACTTGTTCGGCGACTGTACCTGTTGCAAGGCGGGGGCCAGGGCTCGAAGCCCCCTGGTTCCCGCGCCGTCGTCGACAGCCGGACCGGGCGGTGCGTTGGCTGCCATGAGGGTGGAGCGCGGTGCTGATGGAGAACGGGTTGACGAAAGGGAGAGCTCCGGTGCACCCCTACCTAGTGCGCCAAATGTCAGATTTCGAGTTCCGGCAGACCCTTGAGGTTCGAACACTGGGGTGCACGCGGAGATCACACCCCTAGCCTACCCATGTTTCACCGCCTCGCAAGGATCTAAACTACTCGAAGAACAACACAAGGGACACAAGATTTATACTGGTTCATGCCACCATTGTGGTGTAATACCCTACTCCAGTTTGTGGTGTGTGGATTGCCTCTGGGGCTGATGAGGAACAGTACAAGGGAAGAACAGCCTCATGAGGGTCTGTTCTTGGTTGGTGCGATGAACTGTTAGGGGAGTTCAGTCGCCTCCCTCTCTCTCTCTCTCTCTCTCTCTCTCTGTGTGTGTGTCTTGGGTGCGGATCCGATCAGATCCAGATGCCCTACCCTGTGAGTGGCTAATCCTATTTATGGGCGAAGGCCCCGGGCCTCTTCCCAAATATTGAGCGGGAAGGGCGCCAACAATTGGCCATTTTGAAGGGGAACATCTAGTACACTTATCCTGACTAAAGTTGGTCCTCGCCTGCCAAAAGACCCTGACGATGACGCTGGCTTGGGCTCCACGATGACCTCCGTTCTGCCATCCTGCTGGTCTTGGTCTTGTTGCACCGAAATGATTGCCTTTTCTTGATACCCTTGCATGCGCTTGCCCCCTTTGCACCAAAGGGGAAACAAGGACTCTGCGCAGGCCGGCGCCCGCCTGGCGCCCGCCTGCGCCTTGGTCGTCATGGCTTGCATCACGGGCACCTCGTGAGGTACCCCGCCTTGATCTCTCCGCCTCCTCGCGAGCCAGCCTGACGAGGCTGCGCCTGAGGAAGCCTCTTGTCGTCCGCCCCGTGAGGCTTGGCCCCTCGCGAGGGTCTTGAGCATGTGTTGACGAAGATGGGCCGTACTGGGCCACTCCTTGAGCCACGCTGCAGGCCGCAGGCAGGCAAGTCTGGGTACCCTCGTTCCCAGAACACCGACATATACTTACCTTGTGGTCTTGAGGTGACTTTGGAAAAGATGAACTTGAGAGAACAGGGTTAGATAACACAAGAACACCTACTAATCAGAGCAAGTTCAGGAAACCACAAGAGTACCAAGATTTGGATGACATGTAATGGGTGAGTACTTAGTACTCTATTTGGATATAGACATGTCCCTAGTGATTAAAGATATGCAATGAATTCCAAAGATTTTCTTCCCTTATATATGAACTCTTTCTCTTCTTGAATCTGATATTGGATAATGGGAGAAGATAGTGTAAGACAAAATCAGAGAAAGACAGAGCAAAGTAACATCTACTAACATGTCTTCCCCCTCTTAAAGACATGTGACTTCTCTCCTCTATGGATAATAGGCATCTGGAGAAGCTTAAAGTATGCATTCTCTATTATGTGATAAGCTTTGATGTGTTGTCTCTCCCCCTTTGACATTAATATCCAAGAAGGGATCTTCTGGAGCATGAGTCAAACAGGTTTGGTCCTTGAGTCACATGACAAAGCAACATGTAGTTTAAGATGCGAGTAGAGGATAAGAATCATCGAGTGGAGCTGGAAAGGAAATGGAAATTGCAATGGCAAAATGTTTTCTCAGTAGTGAAATCGGTAACGCCGATTCTTTTTGGTCGGTAACATCGAGTTGGCAGTGTCAGAGATGATGCATATCGGTCAGACCTGGTTCGTCCTTGTCGATTGTACTGATGAACACTCTACAATGTAATATTGCAGTTTGGTCTAGCCGATAGGCATGAATCGGTGAGGCCGAGTTCAATATAGAGGAAATATTTTGTCATCTCAACTCACTTGGAAAATAAGATCTGACAAAGATTTGCAAGGAATTAACTAAAGGATTTGCAATGAATTGGATGCAGGGAATGCAGAAAATAACAAACAAAAGAAATGAAATCTAGATGAAGTTTTTTTTTGAAAGGGGAACGAGCAAGCAAGAGACAAATGCAAGAACACAAAGAAACACTAGAGAACTTCATCTAGAATTGTTCAGCGACAAAGTCACCTATGTTAGAGCATATTGACTTAGGAGTCAAGTGAAGTCACTTGATCATAGGTCATACTCATCGTTTAAGCTCAAATGGGGTTGCCATTTTTCGTTTAAGCACTTTGATGTATTCACATCTTATTGAGTTGCTTTGACTCATAACTTGGGTCAAAGCTTCTCTAAGATGGAATGACATACCTTGGTGGTGCTGTTGATGTTGATCATGTAGTTGAACTTGTGTAGGATGCTCAAGGTTGATGTAGTTCATCAAAAGTTGGGAGCACCGCTTGTACTTTGAGTTCATCTACCTACATGGGTTAGTTTTGCAAGGGAAGAGTACTTGTGTATCCGAAATGACAAACATGTAACTTGATATCAAATGAGATTCAATATATATAAATTGTCAAAGGATATGTTGAAAGGATTCATGCTTCCCTGTCTTCAACACCATATTGTAGATACTTGATGATGTGGAGATTGCTCAAGATGTGAGTGAGTTACAATCTCATAGATTTGGGCCTATCCAAGTACCTACAAGGGTTAGATAACATGCAAGGGTACAAGTATGGATCCAAGACATATGATCATCATCATAAGAGAAATATCAAGGATTAGTCATAGAAAGGCTCATGCCTTGCATGCATCCAAATGCAGTTTCTACTCCAAGTTTGAGACATCAATTATGTTCAATTCACCTCTCAAACGGCAAAATACTTTCTCATCAAGCGGTTTGGTGAATATATCCACCAATTGCTTATCGGTACGAACATGCTTAAGATCGATGTCTCCTTTAGCAACATGATCTTGAATGAAATGATGACAAACTTCAATATGCTTCGTCCGAGAATGTTGCACGGAATTATGAGCAATCTCAATAGCACTCTCATTGTCACAAAGTAATGGAACATGTTTCACATGTATCCCGTAATCTTTAAGAGTTTGGGTCATCCAAAGTAATTGAGCACAACATGAACCGGCGGCAATGTATTCCACTTCGGCGGTAGATAAGGATATCGAGATTTGTTTCTTGGAGGACCAAGACACAAGAGATCTACCAAGAAATTGACAAGTACCCGAAGTGACTTTCTATCAACCTTGCCACCGGCATAGTCCGGATCGGAGTAGCCAACAAGATCAAAATAAGACCTCTTAGGGTACCAAATGCCAAAGTTTGGTGTATGAAGTAAGTATCTCACTATCCTTTTCACAGCCTTAAGATCACACTTTTTGGGGGCTGCTTGATATCGTGCACACATGCACACACTTAGCATAATATCGGGACAGGAGGCACATAGATATAACAATGAACCAACCATAGAGCAGTAAACCTTTTGGTCAACCGGTCGCCATCCTTAGTTAAGTCAAGATATCCACTAGTAGGCATGGGTGTTTTCATACATTTGCTTTCTTGCATGTTGAACTTCTTGAATAAGTCCTTGGTATACTTTGTTCGAGAAACAAAGGTACCTTCCTTAGTTTGCTTGACTTGCAAACCAAGAAAGAACTTGAGTTCACTCATCATAGACATCTCAAACTTCTCCGACATTAGCCTTCCAAACTTTTCACTAAAATAAGGGTTAGTCAAACCAAATATGATATCATCCACATAAATTTGGCACACAAATAATTCACCATTAACCCTTTTAGTAAAAAGTGTAGAATCAATTTTTCCAATCTTAAAGCCTTTTTCAATAAGGAACTTAGTCAAGCATTTATACCATCCTCTAGGAGCTTGTTTAAGACCATAAAGAGCTTTGTAAAGTTTGTAAACATGATCGGGTTTATTGGGATTAACAAAGCCGGGAGGTTGTTTAACATAAACTTCCTCCTAAATTTCACCATTTAGAAAAGCACTTTTAATGTCCATTTGGTATAATGTGATATCATGGTGATTGGCATAAGCAAGTAAGATGTGAATGGATTCAAGTCTAGCAACGGGGGCATATGTTTCACCATAGTCCATACCTTCGTCTCGTGTGTAGCCTTGGGCAACGAGACGGGCCTTGTTGTGTACAACTTGCCATCTTCATGTTGCTTATTCCGAAACACCCATTTGGTTCCAATGACAATGTGCTTCTCATCGGGCTTTTCAACCAACGTCCATACTTGATTCCTCTCGAAATTGTGTAGCTCTTCATGCATAGCGTTCACCCAATCAGATCATCAAGAGCACCTTCAACCTTCATAGGTTCAACACTAGAAATGAATGAATAATGTTCACAAAAGATAGCCAAACGAGTTTTATAGCGAGTAATTCTCCAGGTTTGAATATCATCAAAGATTCGTTCGACGGGATGATCTCTTGAGACCCTTGCTCGAACTCATGAGAGCTTTTGTTTGGGTCGGGGTGGAACATCCTGTTCATTGACTTGTTCTTCCTCTTGTATTTCTTCATTGTCGTTGGCGTTGTTGTTCTCTTGTGGAGGTGGATAGGGAGGTCGATGAGGTTTATCTTGTTGTACATCCTCATTTCCATCATCTTGATGTGTTCCACTTATGGATGCCTCCAAGTCAACTTGTGGTTCCCCTTGGTGTGAAGTTAAGGCTTCCACTTGGATGGACGAGGTACTCTCCTTCACCTCTGTTGGGCGAATCTTGCTAGTATACAAGTCTTGTATTTCTTCCAAAGGGTCTTTGTCACCTACATCAATTGGCAATTGCTCTACTTGCGAGCCGTTAGATTCATCCAACTTCACATCTACCATCTCTTCAACCTTTTGGGTGAAATTGTTGTAGACATGGTAAGTGTGAGAGTTTGAGTCATAACCGAGAAGGAAACCTTCATGAGATTTAGGAGCAAACTTCGAACGACGATGCTTATCAAGAATATAGCACTTTGAGCCGAATACTCGAAAGTATCCAACTTGGGGTTTGTTACCGGTGAGAAGCTCGTATGTCGTCTCGCTGAGTAGCTTGCGAAGATATAGACGATTTGTTCCATGAAAAGCTGTCTCAACCGCTTCTGCCCAAAAGTGTTTTGTCGTCTTGTACTCATCAAGCATCATTCTCGCCATCTCAATAAGAGCCCGGTTCTTCCTCTCAACAACTCCATTTTGTTGAGGTGTGTACCTAGCCGAGAACTCATGTGAAATCCCTTCTTCATCAAGAAAGGTGTCCACATTGCCGTTCTTGAACTATGTTCTGTTGTCGCTGTGAACCTTCTTGATCTTCAATTCAAATTGATTTTGGGCCTTCCTAGCAAAGTTCTTGAAGATCTTTTGGACCTGTGATTTATCATCAAGAAAGAACACCCACGTAAATCTTGAAAAATCATCAACAATGACCAATCCGAATGAGTTACCTCCGAGACTCTTGTAGGCATTGGGACCACAAAGATCCGTATGAAGCAGCTCGAGTGGTCTTCTCGTGATCATGATGTTCTTCACGGGATGACTTCCTCCAACTTGTTTTCCTGCTTGACAAGCACTGCAAAGTATATCCTTGTCAAATATAACATCTTTAACACCAAGGATATGATCACCTTTAATAAGCTTATCAAGATTTCGCATGCCCACGTGACCTAATCGTCTATGCCACAACCAACCTTTAGAAGATTTAACAATTAAGCAAGTTCTAGGTTGAGCCCTTTTAGTGAAATCAACAATGTATAGATCACATCTACATATACCGGTAAAGACCATATTATGAGTATCTCTTTGAAACACTTGGCAATCTACTTCAGTAAATAAGACATTGAAACCGAAATTAGCTAGTCTAGATACGGAAAGTAAATTATAGCCAAGAGATTCAACGAGCATAACATTTTGTATGGATCTGTCATGTGATATGGCCACCTTACCAAGGCCAACCACCTTACCCTTTGTGTTATCGCCAAAAGTGACATACTTTCAAGGGTCGTTGTTTTCAGCAAGCTCATGAAACATATCCTTGTCTCCGGTGATGTGATCGGTACATCCACTATCAAGAACCCATTCCTTTCCTCCAGCCATGTAGCCATGAAGGTTAGCCATAAGACCAAAGTGTCTCATAGACTCATCGAGATCAAAGTCACTATCATCATCCTCATCAGAGTATCAATGTTCAACATTGTCTTGTGATTGATCAACACCTAGAGAGAGTGATTCATTAGATTTATGATCATGACAATGTGCATCTTTATGAATTCTAAGGACTTCTGAGATGATATTACTAATGATTCCAACATCTCCTTTGGCATGCATAAGGTCATGCAGCTCAAATAGACAATCACCAAACTTAGGATCATTAGGATTCATCTTATTTAAAGCAATGGAATTTTGAAGAATCTCATCTAAATTTCTCAAGGAATAGTCTAGAAAGCGTTCCTCAAGATATCTAGTATAAGCACATTCAAGAGTAGGCAAGCATACAATCAAATTTCTAGGCAATCCTCTAATAATAAGATTGATAGTTCTAAGATTGCGAATCATGTCAACAGACTCACCGAGGGTAGGATGCAATGGATAAACAAGGAGCGCACAAGGGATAGTAATGTACTTGTTCAATTGATATTCATTGAAAATCTCAAGCATCTCATTTTTCCAAGCATCATAGAACTCTCCATCAAGCATAGGCACTCTAAGTCCAAAAATCCACATCGTAGACTCATCCATCTTCCTCCAATGGTGATTAAACCAAAGCAATGGAGACCAATGCTCTCATACCAATTGGAAGGATCGAGAAGAGGTGTCTAGGGGGGTGATTAGACACTCAAGAAGCAAAAGTAGCAGTTTTCAAGTTCTTCAAGTTGAAGTGGAGTTTTAGCAGAAGTTTAAGCATTCACAATACATTTGAAGCAATCATGGCAAGAGTATATGAGCAGCGAAAAGTAAAGCATGCAATGTGCAAGAAATTAAAGGGATGGGATTGGAGTGTGCAAACGCAATTGGAGACACGGAGATTTTTTGTGTTGTTCTGATAGGTGGTGCTATCGTACATCCATGTTCATGGAGACTTCAACCCATGAAGGATAACGGTTGCGCGAGTCCACGGAGGGCTCCACCCACGAAGAGTCCACGAAGAAGCAACCTTGTCTATCCCACCATGGCCATCGCCCATGAAGGACTTGCCTCACTAAGGTAGATCTTCACAAAGTAGGCGATCTCTTTGCCCTTACAAACTCCTTGGTTCAACCCCACAATATTGACGGAGGCTCCCAAGTGATACCTAACCAATCTAGGAGACACCACTCTCCAAAAGGTAATAGATGGTGTGTTGATGATGAACTCCTTGCTCTTGTGCTTCAAATGATAGTATTCCCAACACTCAACTCTCTCTCACAGATTTGGATATGGTGGAAAGGTGATTTGAGTGGAAAGCAACTTGGGGAAGGCTAGAGATCAAGATTCTTGTGGTTGGATTGGAATGTCTTGGTCTCAACACATGAGTAGGTGGTTCTCTCTTATAAAATAAGTAGTGGAAGTGTAGGCACGTTCTCATGGCTCTCTCTCTAATGGAGAAGGGGGTGGAGGGGTATATATAGCCTCCACACAAAATCTAATCGTTACATACAATTTACCAAACTCAGTCAGACCGAATAGAGAAACTCCGTGGAACCGATCTAGTTCAAAATGTGAATGTTAGGGTTTTCGGTGGGACCGATGTGCTAGGGTTAAGGCAAAACCTCATCTCGGTGCGACCGATTGCATGAACTCGGTGAGAACGATTTCAACAATGAGCAAACAAAGAGTTGGTCAGGTAAACTCAGTGTGACCGATTGCACATCTCGGTGGGATCGAAATAATTGCAACAAGCAACAGAGAGTTTGCAAGGCCATCTCAATGAGACCGAGATCCTATCGGTGAGACCAGACTGACTTGGAGGTTTTTGGTAGTGGCTATGTCAATGAACTCGGTGGCGCCAGATGAATCAAATCGGTGGGGCCGAGTTTGACTTTAGGTTTTGGACATATTTGGAATTGTGAAAGTGGTTGAGGGCTTTGGAGCATATCATTAAGCACTTTGAGAAAGTAGACCATTAAGCAACACCCCATCCCATTTTAATAGTATTGGCTTTTCCTATGGACTGATCACTAAAATAGAAATGAAGAGTCTTGAGCTTTTGCCAATATTTGTCCGTAGCATCTTGAAGGGGTCCTCTTGTCCATGCCACGCCTTTGTTGAACTCTCTGAAATATACTAGATGAAAATGTTAGTCCAACAAGAGATGTGTTGGCATTAATTACCAAAATCACCCAGGGAGCACTTTTACCAAAATCACCCTGGCACACATGCAGAGGTTGAGGATGGTGGCGGCGGCAACGGTGACCTACCCATGGTTTCGAGCGAGGGAGGGGTGGTGCGTGTCTGTGTGAGCAGAGGTTTTAAGGTGTGTGTGGCATGTGTGGAGGGGGGCCAAGGTGGTGTTTGAGGAAATACCGCGGCAACTAAAAATTTTACTAGGCGTGGGGTAACAAGGCGGGGCTACTGAAAATGTCAACCAAGGGTGAACAGATATTTTTGAGATTGCGAGGGATGCAGAGGCGGGAGTAAAATGCTGGGCTACTGAAAATTTGGATCAAGGGAGAGTAAATATTTTTGAGATTGCATGGGATACAGAGGCGGGAGTAAAAAGGGGGGCTACTGAAAATTTGAATCAAGGGCGAGCAGATATTTTTGAGATTGTGAGGGATGCAGAGATGGGAGTAAAATGTCAGGGCTACTGAAAATTTGAATCAAGGGATTGAAGCAGAGCGGGAGTAACAGACATCGCACATGGTCTGCACATACTAATCGTGTTCTATCAAACATAAAAACCTTCCAGGCGGTAGATATTTTCGAGATTACGAGACAGTAGACATTTTTGAGAGTGGGAGGCAAGCCTCGTGGAGCCCAATCTACTAGTTGATGCGAGTGACTGCAGGGGCACGGGCTTGGCACAGGGGTAGTCTGACCGAACCATGTCTGTTGCATCCCCAATCACAGACGGTTTATGCATCCGACTCATGTGCTGTTTATAAATTTGGCAAAAAGAATAACACAGGAAAGGGTTAGAACACGAACACACTTGCATGTGGACCAAATATATGTATGAAAAGGGTGGTTTGATGTTCTAATACCCAGTGCACAACTATGATGTGGGACCTGTCACACAGAAGCATAGTTTTGCTAGTCAACCACCCCCTACAAACCCCACTTTGTTTTGGCGGTAAGGGAATCCTAGCTACGAATGCATGCCCCCAAATAGCTAGGTATGAAATCTCACACTACCGTAACACAAAACTGTGGGGACCCCGACTCATAGGTCGAGATCACCGAATACACGTGTACAATGATCTGATACGTCTCCAATGTATCTATAATTTTTTATTGTTCCATGCTATTATATTACCCGTTTTGGATGTTTATGGGCTTTACTTTACACTTTTATATCATTTTTGGGACAAACCTACTAACCGAAGGCCCAGCCCGAATTGCTGTTTTTTTTTGCCTATTTCAATGTTTCAAAGTAAAGGAATATCAAACGGAGTCCAAACGGAATGAAACCTTCAAGAGCGTGATTTTTGGAACAAACATGATCCAGAGGACTTGGAGTGGAAGTCGAGAAACAAGGAAGGCGGCCACGAGGGTGCCCGGCGCCCCCTAGGGCTAGGCACGCCCCCCCACCCTCGTGGGCCCCTCGAGCATCCACCGACCTACTTCTTCCTCCTATATATACCCATGTACCCCGAAAACATCAGAAGCGACCACGAAAAACTATTTCCACCACCATAACCTTCTGTATCCGCGAGATCCCATCTTGGAGCCTTCACCGGCGCTCCGCCGGAGGGGGAATCGATCACGGAGGGCCTCTACATCAACTCCAAGGCCTCTTCGATGAGTTGTGAGTAGTTTACCATAGACCTTCGGGTCCATAGTTATTAGCTAGATGGCTTCTTCTCACTCTTCGAATCTCAATACCATGTTCTCGTCGATCTTCTTGGAGATCTATTCGGTGTAACTCTTTTTGCGGTGTGTTTGTCGAGATCCGATGAATTGTGGGTTTATGATCAAGTTTATCTATGAGAAATATTTGAATCTCCTCTGAATTCTTTTATGTTTGATTAAGTTATCTTTGCAAGTCTCTTCGAATTATCAGTTTGGTTTGGCCTACTAGATTGATCTTTCTTGCAATGGGAGAAGTGCTTAGCTTTGGGTTCAATCTTGTGGTGTCCTTTCCAGTGACAGCAGGGGCAGCAAGGCATGTATTGTATTGTTGCCATCGAGGATAAAAATATGGGGTTTATATCATATTGCATGAGTTTATCCCTCTACATCATGTCATCTTTCTTAATGCGTTACTCTGTTCTTTATGAACTTAATACTCTAGATGCATGCTGGATAGCGGTTGATGTGTGGAGTAATAGTAGTAGATGCAGGCAGGAGTCGGTCTACTTGTCACAAACGTGATGCCTATATACATGATCATGCCTAGATAATCTCATAATTATTCACTTTTCTATCAATTGCTCGACAGTAATTTGTTCGCCCACCGTAATACTTATGCTATCTTAAGAGAAGCCACTAGTGAAACCTATGGCCCCTGGGTCTATCTCTTATCATATAATCTTTTAATCTACTTTTATTTGCATCTTTACTTTTCCAATCTATATCATAAAATACCAAAAATATATTTATCTTATCATATTATCTCTATCAGATCTCACTTTCACAAGTGGCTGCGAAGGGATTAACAACCCCTTTATTGCGTTGGTTGCAAGTTCTTGTTTGTTTGTGTAGGTGCGTGGGACTTTTGAGGAGCCTCCTACTGGATTGATACCTTGGTTCTAGAAAATTGAGGGAAATACTTACGCTACTATTGCTGCATCAACCTTTCCTCTTCAAGGAAAACCAACGCAAGCTCAGGACGTAGCATGACCCAGAGATCAATGCTCACTGAACACACAGAAGCTGAATGACAAGAGTCTTACACCCATACATACCGTCTTACACAAATTATGACCATTATGGTCAAGTCTTACATTGATAAAGCCTTAAGGGCTAAACATCAAATGAAACACAAGCAGCGGACATCTTCATTGATAAGTAGAACCCATGCCATCTGCCTTAACCCTACAGGCATTCTGACTAGGAAGCGTCCTAGTTCACGTGGTCGTCACCAAAGAACTATTCCTCAAACTCTTGTTCTTCCATGCCTGGTCAATTAAATAACCAGTGGCAAGCCAATGAGTACTTTGAATGTACTCGCAAGCAACCCTTGATTTGGTTCAAAGTAACAATGCAATTATACAACAAGTAAGCTACCTAGCTTCACGCTAGTTGAGAAGCCCTATCAATCTGTGAGGTATGCATCAATGGACATGGGTAACCCTGATAACAGGTTACAAATATCAACATAAATAGAGTTTGGATCAATGCCATTTCATTCAACATGTCAAGTCACCACCTTGACACCGATAGTTCTCTTCCACACACACATGCACCGAGATTGTAAAATTTCTAGACATAGTTTAAGTAGCACCTCTGTCCATGACTGTGGACACGGCTATTCGAATAGTTTGACACTCTGCAGAGGTTGCACACTTTACCCACAAGATCCGGGAAGCTTTCGTGTCATCCACGATCCCGCAGTACCTCAAGTACCCGGGGGAAGCACCCAATCATTACCTTCCCTAGACGACACTAACATAGTGTCCACTCATTGATACACGGCCCTCGTGTATAAGCAAAAGATCATGGGACTCTACCCTTTTCACATTATCACACATACACGAAGGGACCAACGGTGTGTCCGGTGCCCTGTGAAAATAGTCATGGCCACCTATCCAAGCATGACCCCGCCCCGAGAGTGACCTCAACTCACCCCCGTCACTAGTAATGTGGGCACCATGCTAGTATCAGTCTAAGTAATCAATAATGCCCCGTCCCATAAAGGGGTAGAGTGGTTGCACATGTTTGGTTGGGACAGTAATCACACATAAATCTAATCCATCATTTTACACACACCAAAATCTCTCTTTGGTACACCACTTCTTCCTCAAGTGGTGACCTTAGTTCAACATCTCCCAAGGGCATTAGGGGCACCCGATGGGTTTTCTGAAAGTATGTATCCATGAAGAGTTCATGGTACACATGCATCATTATGCATCAACTAGTCTCTAGACAATGCAATCATGAACAAGGTAAAGTCATGAGTAAGGGTATGCATCATGTGGTGGTTCACAACAAGTCTACCACCGTCATATCTCATCATCATACAATCGAAAAAGGGTACTGATGAACAAGAGGGGTGTCATGGTCAAAGGGCTGCTTGCCTTGATTGGCTTGTTCTTCGAGGTCTTCAAATCCTTCTCCTTCTTCTTCTTCAACAACTTTGTCAAATACGAGATCTAATCGTCACAAGAAAACAACGAAAAAAAATAAGACAATAATAAAAACAGAAAAGTCAAAGTGCTCAGAAAAAGGTCAACTTATTTTTTGTAAAATACTAGGAGGAAAACTAAGAAGGGGAAATTCTTAGTTTTGGATTTGGAGTTAGGGGGACAGAGTAGTGGATTTTCAAACAGAGATTTTATTGTTCAAAATTGAATTTCAATTTGAGCAGTGCAGAAAAGTGTAATGGATGTGTATGAAAGTTACATCAATAAATAGGTGGGATTATTCTAAGATTTTAGGAGTTGGAATTATTGCATTTGGATAAATGTTTCATCCTATGTAATTTTTGGAAATGTGACAGAAAAAGAAAAGGAAAAAGGCCACTGTGCAACTCGGCCAGAACAGCTGCAGTGCACAGGCCCAGAGGCGATTCGGCCCAGGCGAGCCGAGCGGCGCGCGTGCCAGATTTCAAACCTGACGGGCGGGGCCCTGTGTCGGAGAGAGAGAGCGGGGGCGAGGGATAGGAGAGGATGACAAGTGGGCTCCACCTGTCATCTCTAACCTCGCGGCGGAGGGGACGGCGAGCTCACTAGCGATGCTACAGGGCACGGCAGGTCAAGCGGGTGGCACCGTTGGACTCAGGGGGGCGTCGTCGTTCGGTGGGTGGTGGAGGTGGTCGCCGGAGCAGCCTGGTTTGCCGGTGACGAGGTCACGCGGCGGAGGTGCTTCGGGCGTCGGTGGTTCCAGTCGTTTCCGGCTGCAAAAAGAGCGGGGGAGAGAGGGGAAAGGGTTAGTGATGTCATGCAGTTCCAGATCGAGAGAGAATAGGGGCCGAGGAGGCCTGTACCGGGTGGACGCCGACGACGTGAGGCGGCAGAGCTTGAGCTCGATCTCGAGCTCAGGCTTCACTGGGGTCGAATGGGTGGATCGGGAGGTAGATTGGGAGTGTGGGAGAGCGGTAGGAAGCGAGAGAGGGGCTCGGGGTCGCCTTATATAGGATGGCCGAGGTCCACCGTAGGCGCGGCCTACGGGCGCCTGCGATATTGGTTTAGGTGGCCATTAGAGAGGGAATGGAGGGCTCGAGGGTGTTCGTGGGAGTGGTCTAGGGTGCTAGGGAGATAGAGGAGGAGCGGGACGAGCTGCGGGCGGGCCACAGGAGCGGCGTGAGCATTGGCCGAGCAGGGCGGCGCTCTGGCGCGAGCTGCAGGAGAGAGAGGAGGGCATGGGAGCAAGTGGACGGCCTGCTGGCGTGGAGCGGACGTCGAGGGGCATCGACTGGCGCGCGGGGAAGGCTCGAGTGGTCGGGGGGTGCGGCGTCAACGGTCGGGTGCCCTGCCAGGCGCTCCAGAGCGTGACTTTGGCCGGCATCCGCGGTTTTCCCGCATCCTCGCGCATTCACTTGTGTCTGGCAGCTAAAGGGGACATGGGCAAAAGCTGGGGAGAGCCTTGGATGCTCTGGAAAGCTGCGGGGAGAGAAGAAGGCTGAGAGAGAAGGAGGAATCCACTGTCTAGAGAAGAAAAATGGGGTTCTCCCCCTGAGGGAGTTCCGGACTAGGGGGTGTCCGGATAGCCGAACTATCTCGATCGGCCGGACTCCAAGACTATGAAGATACAAGATTGAAGACTTCATCCCGTGTCCGGATGGGACTTTCCTTGGCGTGGAAGGCAAGCTTGGTGATACGGATATGTAGATCTCCTACCATTGTAACCGACTCTGTGTAACCCTAGCCCTCTCCGCTGTCTATATAAACCGGATGGCTTTAGTCCATAGGACGAACAACAATCATACCATAGGCTAGCTTCTAGGGTTTAGCCTCCTTGATCTCGTGGTAGATCCACTCTTGTAACACACATCATCAATATTAATCGAGCAGGACATAGGGTTTTACCTCCATCGAGAGGGCCCGAACCTGGGTAAAACATCGTGTCCCTTGTCTCCTGTTACCATCTGCCTAGACGCACAGTTCGGGACCCCCTACCCGAGATCCGCCGGTTTTGACACCGACATTGGTGCTTTCATTGAGAGTTCCTCTGTGTCGTCACCGATAGGCTCGATGGCTTCTCTGACCATCATCAACGACGCAGTCCAGGGTGAGACCTTTCTCCCCGGACAGATCCTCGTATTCAGCGGCTTTGGACTGCGGGCCAATTCGCTTGGCCGTCTGGAGCAGATCGAAAGCTACGCCCCTGGCCGTCAGGTCAGATTTAGAAGTTTGAACTTCACGGCTGACATCCGCGGGGACTTGATCCTCGATGGATTCGAGCCACAGCCGAGCATGCCGCGCTGTCACGGCGAGCATGATTTAGCTCTGCAGCCGGACAGTACCCTGGAGGCCGCACTCGAACCTGCTCCGATCTTCAATTCGGAGCCGGCTGCGCAGATCGAGGACGGATGGCTAGACACCGCCTCAGGGGCTGCAACCTCTACGGCGATAGAGCCGAACAATGACCTTGTCCCTCATGAAGCTCATGACTCCGAGGTGCCAGACTCCTTGCCGGACTCTGAACCTCCCGCGCCCCCTCCGATCGAATCCGATTGGGCGCCGATCATGGAGTTCACCGCAGCGGACATCTTTCAACACTCACCTTTTGGCGTCATCTTGAGTTTGCTAAAGTATCTCTCGTTATCAGGAGAGCCCTGGCCGGACTGCGGTCAGGACGGTTGGGATGCGGATGACGAAGAAATTCAGAGCCCACCCACCACCCACTTGGTAGCCGCTGTCGACGATCTAACTGACATGCTAGACTACGACTCCGAAGACATCGACGGTATGGACGACGATGCCAGAGACGACCAAGAACCAGCGCCTACTGGGCACTGGAAAGCCACCTCATCATATGACATATACATGGTGGATATCCCAAAGGATGGGAATGGCGAAGGAGCAGCGGAGGATGACCCCTCCAAGAAGTAGCCCAAGCGCCGGCGTCAGCGACGCCGCTCTAAATCCCGCCACAGCAAGAATGAAGACTCCAGCACCGGAGATAATAATACACTGGACAGTGCCGAAGACAACCCACTCCAGCAAGATGCAGCGCAGGAGGACGGAGACGCCAGCCCTCATGAGAAAGCGGCAGAAGAAGAGGTAGAGGATTATATGCCTCCCTCCGGAGACGAGGCAAGCCTCGACGACGATGAATTTGTCGTGCCTGAGGATCCCGTCGAACAAGAGCGTTTTAAACGTAGGCTTATGGCCACGGCGAACAGCCTCAATAAAAAGCAGCAACAGCTTAGAGTTGATCAAGATCTGCTATCCGACAGATGGACTAAAGTCCTCGCGGCCGAAGAGCATGAGCTCGAACGCCCCTCCAAAAGCTACCTTAAACGCAAGCTGCTCCCCCGATTAGAGGAGGAGGCGTATGAACCCGCATCACCAGGAGACAATACGGCTGACCGACCACCCTGTGGTCGCGACAGAGAGGTCTCTAGGCCCTTCACTAGACCCATACCCCGGCATCGCTCGAAAAGCACAAGGCCACAGGGGAACGCTCCGGACTTGCAAGATATATTGGAGGATAAGGCAAGACAATCAAGATCGATCTATGGATCGCGTGGGCGCCCCACGGTACGTGATGACAACCGTCGTGCCGGACACAGTAAGTCCGGCCGGGCCGAACAAAACAGACAAAGCTCTTTCGAGCTCCGTCGTGATATCGCCCAGTACATAGGCGCCGCACACCCACTATGCTTCACAGATGAAGTAATGGATCATCAAATCCCTGAAGGGTTTAAACCCGTGAATATTGAATCTTACGATGGCACAACAGACCCCGCGGTTTGGATCGAAGACTATCTCCTTCACATCCACATGGCCCGCGGTGACGATCTTCACGCCATCAAATATCCCCCTCAAGCTTAAAGGACCAGCCCGACATTGGCTTAACAGCTTGCCAGCAGAGTCAATTGGGAGTTGGGAAGACCTGGAAGCCGCATTCCTCGATAACTTCCAAGGCACGTATGTGCGACCACCAGACGCTGATGACCTAAACCACATAATTCAGCAGCCAGACGAATCGGCCAGACAATTCTGGACACGGTTCTTAACCAAGAAAAAACAAATCGTCGATTGTCCGGATGCGGAGGCCCTCGTGGCCTTCAAGCATAACATCCGCAATGAGTGGCTTGCTGTCAGGACCCCGACTCAATGCCACATAGATCTAGCATGTAACACATCATATCACTTTGCGGCCTCACGCACGGTATCCCCACGGGTGTCGCCTTACCTTTGCCCGGGACCGTTTGCGCCTTTTGGCACATGTATATGATAGTGTCGCTAGCATCCATATGATAAGAAGCACGGGCTGACATGGCTAGTCGTAAACCCAAAGTGGCACAAACTTACAGGGACAGGCATCCATGACCCAACATCGAACGTGTCGGTCATCAGCGAGTGAATCCAGGCTATAGCACTGGGCTAGCAGGACTCCGGTGAACCGGGCTGTAGCGGGCTAACAGGACTCCGGTATTCATCGCGTGACATTTCCCCAAAGGGACAGACACAGGAATGAAGAAGGACACATGCCGGCCAGCCTAAGTGTTCCGGAGCAGTAGCAAGCTACCATGGCTCAGTGGAAACGCTAGGAGACATTTCCCGGTAAGAGAGGCTACTAAGGATAAACAACTAGATAGTCAGATCCCACACATATCAAGCATTTCAATAACATACACACAATATGCTCGATATGTGCAAGTACAACATGGCATCACAACATGACTCTACAACTCAAGTATTTATTCAATAGGCTCCGAGGAGCAAGATATTACAAACATGGGTCTCTCGACCCAGCATTCAGAGCATACAAGTCAAAGCACAAGCGGAAGCTTAACATGTCTGAGTACAGACATCTATAAATGAAAAAGGCTGAAAAGCCTGACTATCTACCAGATCCTGCCGAGGGCACAAGATCGTAGCTGAGGTAACAAGCTAAACATCGAAGTCCACGCGGTACTACTAGCGAGACTGAAGTCTCTCTGCAAAAACATAAATTAAGCAATGTGAGTACAAATGTACCCAGCAAGACTTACATCAGATCTAACTACATATGCATCATTTTCAACAAGGGGATGGTGGGGTTTAACTGCAGCAAGCCAGCTTTGACTCGGTGGCTATCCTGAACTACGACTGCAAGTAACTCTTTTGAGGTGGCGCACACGAGTCCACATATTCACCATATCAATACACCACTATGGATCCGCTCCCGTCTCCCTACGAGAATGCCATCCATAGCACTCATGCTTATCTTGCGCATTTTAGGGTATCCACTTCACTTGTCTATGAACTATACAGGCAACCCAGAAGTCCTGCAGGGGTGTACTTCTTCACACACGCTCTCACCACTTACCGCCGTTTACACGACATGTACTCGGCAACCTTCAAGCGGAAGCCCAGCGAGGGTGTCGTCCACGACCTGACTAACCACACAAGTCTCTCGTCCAGGTTTATCTCCTATTCGGGTTCCATCCGCAAGGAGATCCGGCCGGGGTGTCGCTCACGGCCCCAAACGATGTGAGCAGGGTTCCCAAGCCCACCATCCGGATGCCACTTGGTACACCGTGCCACTGTGCCTAGTCTGTCCCAAGCCCACCTGTACCGGGTGCCACTTGGTAGACTACTAACACTACCTACAAACACCAGAAACTAGTTGCAACTCCTGGACAGAGATCAAGTTGATTAATAAGTCGAGAGAGCTTGGAGCGCTCGGAGCCCAATGTGTGGTAGTAACTGATCATGGATCACAAAAACAGAACTCAGTTCCTGAGGACGGCTGCAATGAGACAACCCACCATGTACTCCTACATGGCCTCTCACCGCTACCTTTACCAAATCGTATTCACACACTTAGCTCACACACAGTAGGACATGTTCACACACCTCTGATTCATCCCCGATGAATCAGACCTGACTCAACTCTAAGCAGTAGCAGGCATGGCAAACAAGCATGAATGAGTAGGCACAACATGGCTCAAACAACTCCTACTCATGCTAGTGGGTTTCATCTATTTACTGTGGCAATGACAGGTCATGCAGAGGATAAAGGGGTTCAGCTACCGCAGCAAGTAACAAATATGTCGTTGTTGTCCTAATGCAGTAAAAGAGAGCAGGAGCAAGAGAGTGGGATTTTATCGTAATGAACAAGGGGGTTTTGCTTCCCTGGCACTTCTGAAGATAATATTGAATCTTCATCAGTGTCAACGATCACATCGTCGGTACAACGTCTATCGAGGGGGAACAACACCGGCAAACACAGAAGAAACACGATCAATGCAATGCACAATATGATGCATGCTATGACATGGCAATATGAATGTGTTTGGGCTAATGCAACTAGCAGCAGGTTAAATGGAGTTAGTTTGAATCTAAGATTCAAATTCAAACTCCATATGTGAGGGTTTAAATGCCATTATATGATTTGTGCTAAACAGCAGCTATAAGTTGTTCTAACATGCATGAAAATGGTACAGATGGATAGATTGAATTTTTTTGATCATTTTTCATATATAATTTATTTCATTCTGAGTTACGGTTGATTTTATATGATTTTTAGAAGTTAGCACTATTTTCTTAAATTCCTGAAATAAAAATAAATCCAGAAAAGGATATCTGCGTCAGCATGACGTCGGGCTGACGTCAGCAAGTCAAAGGCGCCAGCCCAGGTCAAACCTGATGGCTGGGACCCACATGTCAGTGTCCAACTAATTAACCTGAGTTTATTAGCTCTAAACTAATACTAAACTAAACCAGTTAAGGCCCTGGTCCCACATGTCAGTATTAACAGGGCTAATTATGTTAAGTTAGCACTTAACCTAATTAGCAGAGGCACGGGCCCACCTGTCAGTGACCCTGGGGAAGTCAAACTCGGGTCAGCGGGGTCAAACCTTGCCGGTCAAAGCGGTCAACCCGCCGGCGTTTAGCCGCCGGCGAGGCCGGACGCGGTGGAGCGCGTCGGGAACCACCTACAGGGGCTCTTTTGGCGCGCAGGGAGCAGCTACGGGGAGAGGGTGGAGTGGCGCATCCAACGGTGGCGGTGGCGGAGGCTGGGGTGGCTGGAGTTGAGCACGGCATCGAGTGATGCGGTGGCCGGAGTTCGGGCATGGGCGGCCGCCTGGTTCCAGTGCATGGGGGAGCTAGTTAGGGGTTACGTTGGACTCGCCGTTGCTCCAGGAGCACGCCGAAGGCTCAAGCTCGAGCGGAGACGCATGGTGGCTGCGAGAGCAACGACCATGGCGGACGGCGGCGCTCGGGTACGGCGGCTGGCACAGCTAGAGGACATGAACGAGCTCGGGGAGGAGGGGGAAAGACGGAGGATCTCACAGCGCGTCGGGTGGGGTCATCGACGAGCTCGGGGGCGCACGGGTGACGGTGAATTGGCGGCGACCATCGGCGGCGGTCGAGGACAAAGACGATGGCGTGGAGGCGATGCAGAGCTTCCCGAGGGGCTTGGCTCGGTGGGGAGGAAGAGGGGGTCGAGGCGGAGCTCCTGAGCTCAGCGGAAGGGCGAGGGGTGGCCGGTGGCTATGGATGCGACGGCGGCGCCCTCCGGTGGCTCTCGGTGGTGCTCCAAATCGAGAGAGGGAGAGAGCTAGAGCGAGTAGAGAGAAGGGATAGAAGTCGAGGGGGTCGAGGGCATTCCAACGGTGCACTGGAGAGGTCGGGGGCGGCTGGGACATGTCGAAGCAGGAGGTGGCGACCGGCGACGCGCGCTCTGCCACGACTTGTCCTTTTGGCGAGGGGTTGAAGACAAACCTGCCCCTCGCTAGGTTGGGCTGGGCCGGCTCTGGTGGACTGGGCTGCTGGTGGGCTACCAGGTAAGGCCAGGTAAGTTTCTGCTCTTTCTCTCCTCTTTTAATTCCTGTTTTCTATTTTTCTGCAGCTTTGTGGCTTTATTAAAAATACTAAATCAATCCCAAAAATCATGCAACTGCTCATGACCACTGTTGGAAATATATCCTACAGTAAACATTTCAGTTTGGGATTATTTGAGCATTTAAAATATTTTATAGTATTTAAATTCCCAAATGCAAATAAGTAATGATTTAATTCAAAAATCCAAAATGGCCTAGGAAAATGTGCACCATTTTTGGGAGAGGTTCTAGACCAATCCAAAAATAATGAACTTTTCTGAAGAGCATTTTGGGTTTATTGAGAATATTTTTATTTGAACCTAGTTGATTTGATCTGGTGCTAGGGTTTGAGCAATCCCCATTTCAAATTTCCATGAAAGTTAAACATGATGCAAGCAAGATGCAAACACTAGGCAGCACCAGAAGCTAGGGATGTGACACTTGCCCGGCACCTGGGACAGGAAAAGCCGAAATCCATGGCAGCCCTCACATCACTCATGACCCGCTTCTGCGCGGGTGAGGACAGCTGGCTAGCACGCAGCAACAACCTCAGCAAAAATTCTGGCAGTCCGGATTTCAAGGACCGAAATGGCAGGTCGCGTCGTAACAAAAACAAGCGCCGCATCAACGGCGACAATAATGAGGATACGGCAGTCAATGCCGGATTCAGAGGCTCTAAACCCGGTCAGCGGAAAAAGCTATTCAAAAGAACTACTCCGGGTCCGTCCAATTTGGACCGAATACTCGACCGCTCGTGCCAGATACACGGCACCCCCGAAAAACCAGCCAACCACACCAACAGGGACTGTTGGGTATTCAAGCAGGCGGGCAAGTTAATTGCCGAAAATAATGACAAGGGGCTGCATAGCGATGACGAGGAAGAGACCCGACCGTTGAACAATAGAGGACAGAAGGGTTTCCCCCCACAGGTGCGGACGGTGAACATGATATACGCAACGCACATACCCAAAAGGGAGCGGAAGCGTGCACTCAGGGATGTATACGCGATGGAGCCAGTTGCCCCGAAGTTCAATCCATGGTCCTCCTTCCCGATCACTTTTGACCGAAGGGACCACCCCACCAGCATCCACCACGGCGGATTCGCCGCAATGGTCCTAGACCCAATCGTCGATGGATTTCACCTCACCAGAGTCCTGATGGATGGCGGCAGCAGCCTGAACCTGCTTTATCAGGATACAGTGCGCAAAATGGGCATAGACCCCTCAAGGATTAAACCTACCAAGACGACCTTTAAAGGCGTCATACCAGGTGTAGAAGCCAATTGTACAGGCTCAGTTACACTGGAAGTGGTCTTCGGATCCCCGGATAACTTCCGGAGCGAGGAGTTAATCTTCGACATAGTTCCGTTCCGCAGCGGCTATCATGCCCTGCTCGGACGTACCGCATTTGCAAAGTTCAATGCGGTGCCGCACTGCGCATACCTCAAACTCAAGATGCCAGGCCCTCGAGGAGTCATCACGATCAACGGAAACACTGAACGTTCTCTCCGAACGGAGGAACATACAGCGGCTCTCGCGGCAGAAGTACAATGCAGCCTCTTAAGGCAATTCTCGAGTCCGGCCGTTAAGCGGCCGGACACAGCTAAGCGCGCCCAGAGTAACCTACAACAAGACCACCTGGCACGATCCGAGCATGCGTAGCAGTGCGGCCCCAACCCCAGCCCCTGTAAAATGTCAAAACAGGTCCTTCGCGTACACCATTACGCCCTGAAGATACCATGGGCATGGGGAGAGGGGCACGACCACGATAAGCCCAGACTGCGGCTCAACCACACCAGGGGCTATCAAGTGTGTCGTTCTTTTTTTTCTTTTTCCCTTTTATTTTTTACCCACAGGACTCCGTTCGTCAAAGGCCCTGTCCGGCAGCAGACCTGCCGAACTCACGATGCAATAGCCAGGGAAGGATAAAGGCTACAACGAATATACAGGTGGTCTCCATTACGAGCATTTTTTATACACCACTCCGCAGCCTACCCCTGGAGGGGGACATGTTTAACAGTCCCGTCCCTTGCTTATCGCACTATTTGTATCGTTCTGCATTCATAGCAGCACTTCTTGAATAAAACAATGCAGCACCTTTTTGCTTATAATTGCATTTCTTTTTTATACATATGTTCATTTATGACATGTCGCATCCGTACACTTTGGTACAGTTAAAACACACCAGGGGCTTATGTTTCCCGCATCATGGTGTGATAAGTCCGAACACTTTCACAAGTGCGGCACCCCGAACTTGTAGCATTATATGCATCGGCTCCGAATCATGTCTTGGGTCAATAGTTGGGTTTGCCCAGCTCCCATGTTTTGGTACCTTACGTTCCGTTGTATCGGCTAAGGTAGCATTGGGAGAACCGCTATGATTGCGCCCCAGTTGAGCTGGGTTAACGCCTCAGTGGAGAAAGCTAAAACTAACCGTCATGATGAGGCGAGAGTCGGTCGCTGTTTGAGAGGGTTTTTGCGAGTCCTTAAAGACTTATGCCGCTTAGAGCGAGGAGCCGGATCTTGTCCGGCCCAGGCGTGGATAGCGCCCCAAATTCGGCCTTCCGAAGACTAGGGGCTTCGCCAAAATTTAAAATTATAGAATTCTATGGCTAAGTGAGAGTGTTCAAGCATTATAAGTCCGGTTGCCTTGTTCGCTGTGTTGAGCGCCTCCCTAGATGGACCCAAAAATGGGAACAAGAGTGCTCAAGTTTATCCCGAACACCCCAGCACTCGTGGCATGGGGGCTGAAGCCGACGACTTGCCATCTCTCAGATTTGATAAACAGCCGCACAGAAGGTAATATTTTAAATTAACAAACATTGCTTAGCGCATATGAACTAAGTTTTCAGCGCACAAGATAACAAAATGCGAGTCTACTCAAATATTACATCTTTGGATCACTCACCCGCAATAGTGCGGGCGCCCTTCAGCACATTCTTATAATACACCTCGGGCGTGCGATGCTCCTTGCCCTTTGGTGGCGGGTCCGTCACGAGTTTCTGGGCATCCATCTTGCCCCAGTGCACCTTTGCGCGGGCAAGGGCCCGACGGGCACCTTCAATACAGGCGGAGTGCTTGATGACTTCAACCCACGAGCACGCATCCACCAGCCACCGCACCAGGCCGAAGTAGCTCCCAGGCATGGCCTCCTTAGGCCACAGCCGAACTATGAGGCCCTTCATGGCCTGTTCGGCCGCCTTGTGGAGCTCAACCAGCTGCTTCAGCTGGTCGCTAAGGGGCACCGGATGTCCGGCCTCAGCATACTGAGACCAGAAGACCTTCTCCGTCGAGCTCCCCTCCTCGGCCCGGTAGAACGCGGCAGCATCGGACACGCTGCGAGGAAGATCTGCGAACGCTCCTGGAGAGCTCCGAATTCGGGTAAGCAACAGGTAATTAACACTCACATGCTTACTTTGCATGAAAAATGCCTTACCCGCTGCTATTTTCTTCACCGCCTCAATCTCTTGGAGGGCCTTGTAGGCTTCGGCCTTAGCGGCTTTGGCACTCTCAAGAGCCGTTGCAAGCTCAGACTCTTGAGTCTTCGAGTCACGCTCCAGGCTCTCATGTTTTTTCACGAGATCCTGGAGCTCTTGCTGTACCTCCGCTACTCGCGCCTCCTGCTTCTCTCGCTCTGTGCGCTCCGCGGCCGCATTGCGTTCGGCCGCGGCCACCGTCTCCTTCAGGGTCGCCACCTCGTTAGTGGCCCCTGCAATACCCACGTTATCCTTGTCATTCTTTTTGCAACCAAAATTCTTTTTTGTAAGGTGAAATTTTAGTAAGGTGTTACTCACCTTCCTTGTCCTCGAACTGCTTCTTGGCACGGCCGAGCTTCCTCTCGGACCACTCGAGGCTTTCCTTCAATGTATTGACCTCCGCAGTCAGTGCGGCAGAGGTCAGTAGCGCAGCCTGCAATCCCATATTGACATATTTATTGTGACTCCTGCGTATATCTTTTTAGATCCTCAGTCCGGATTTTCTTTCCAAACACCGAACCGAGCATCAGGGGCTACTGTCTATGTGGTACCATTTTATACATATTGAAATTCTTACCTCAAAGCCTGTTAGAAGGCTACTGCAGGCTTCGGTCAGCCCACTTTTCGCGAGCTGAACCTTTTGAATCACCGCACTCATAACAGTGCGGTGTTCCTCTTTGCTGGAGGCGCCGTTGAGCGCCTCCAGCAAACTATCCGGCGCCACCGGTTGGACGGAGGCAGCCGGCGTCACGGTCTCGCCCTTCTTGCGAAGGGGTCGCCAGCCGGACTCCGGAGCCACTATGGGTTCCGGGGCCGAGTCCGGTGCAAAGTCCTGTGACACCTCCGGGGCCTCCTCCTCCTGGTGGGTCCCTTCCTGGGATCCCACCTCGGCATCATCCACGGCACGGGGGGTGGAGGCAGTCGGGAGAGAATCCATATCCGACGCACCTAAGGACCCGCTCGACGAAGCGGGAAGATCATCCTTGGGCGGACTGCAGGGTTGTATGCGGCATTAGAAAGACATTATGTGGCGAAAAGGAAAAACCTTGAAATTATTCGGGAGTTCGGATACTTACGATCTCGCCAGGGGCTTGGCCCTTGGAGGCCAGTCCTCGTCGTCGTCACTGGCGTTGGCAGAGCAGTCCGGGGGAAGAGTTTTTCCCTTCTTGGACCCTTCGGCCTCCCTTGTTGGGGAGGCCTTCCTTTTCTTCCCTCCCCCTGCTGGGGGAGAGACTTTCTTCTTCTCCTCCTCGCCTTGGTGGGAGGAGTTGGCCTTGGATTCATCGTCCGATAGCACCTGAAAACGGGAACTCTTCCGAGTCCCCGTGGCCTTCTTCTTGGCCTTCTTCTCCGGCACCACGTGGGGTGCCGGAGCCAGCAGCCCCGTTAGGCGGGCGTCCGCTGGGTCCTCTGGCAATGGGGCCGGACAGATAGTCCGTTCGGCCTTCGCCAGCCAGTCCTGTCAAAGGTAAAGGGAGTTTAGATCCCGCATAGAGTCAAACTCTAGAAAACAAGTGGCAAAATCACTTACCTCGTCAGCTAGATGCTGCGAGCGGAATCCGTGATGTTCGGTAGCGGATGCAGGAGCCTCGGCGCCCTTGAACAGCACCTTCTAGACATCTTCGTACGTAGTGTTGAAGAGCCCGCTCAGAGTCTGGTGCTGCGCCGGATCGAACTCCCACATGTTGAAGCCCCATCGTTGGCACGGGAGAATCCGGCGGATGAGCATGACCTGGACTACGTTGACAAGCTTGAGCTTCTTGTCCACCAACTTTTGGATGCAGGCTTGGAGTCCGGTCAGCTCCTCCGAATCGCCCCAGATCCGGCCACTCTCTTTCCAGGAGGTGAGCCGTGTAGGGATGCCAGATCTGAATTCGAGGGCCGCTGCCCAATCAGGGTCACGCGGCTCGGTGATGTAGAACCACCCCGATTGCCACCCCTTAATGGTTTCCACGAAAGTGCCCTCCAGCCAAGTAACATGGGACATCCTGCCCACCATGGCGCCTCCACACTCCGCTTGGCTGCCCTTCACAACCTTCGGCTTGACACTGAAGGTCTTGAGCCACAAGCTGAAGTGGGGCTGGATGCAGAGGAAGGCCTCACACACGACGATAAACGCCGAGATGTTGAGGATGAAATTCGGGGCCAGATCATGGAAGTCTAGGCCGTAGTAGAACATGAGCCCCCGGACAAAGGGATGAAGTGGGAAGCCCAGTCCGCAGAGAAAATGAGGAAGAAATACTACCCTCTCATGGGGCCTGGGGGTGGAAATGAGCTCTCCCTCGTCGGGGAGCCGGTGCGCGATGTCGCTGGACAAATATCCGGCGTCGCGCAGCTTCTGGATCTACCCCTCCGTGACGGAGGAGGCCATCCACTTGCCTCCCGCTCCGGACATAGTTGGAGAAGGTTGAGGTGAGAAGTGCGGACTTGGGCGCTGGAGCTCGAGTTCGCGGAATTGGATAAGCCAAGGAGGAAGAAGGCGCAGGTAAAAGGGTTGGATCTTTATCCCCTTATATGGGCGGACACAAACATGCGTCCCCACCGGCCTGATAAAACTCGCTTATCTCCCAAGCGCCGCAATCAATGGCGCGGTTAGGTTACCCACGTCCGTATTGATGGGAATCCCGGAATAAGGGGAACATGATCTCTGCTTCGACAAGACGTGCCAAGGAAACTGCTTCGCTAAATGCGCTGAGGTGATACAATAAAAATGATTCGAGTAAAGGCTTGGTAATGGTGTGATGTCACGCCACACAATACGTCAGCAGATTGAACTTGTGTAATATTATTCTCTCTACGGTGGTACGTGGAATTTATTTTTGCAGAGCCGGACACTATCCTGGTGTTCACAATCTTCTATAAATTATTCGGAGGAAGAACCCGCCTTGCAATGCCGGAGACAACATGCGCGCCGAACTCGTCGTCATTGAAGCCTGGTTCAGGGGCTACTGAGGGAGTTCCGGACTAGGGGTGTCCGGATAGCCGAACTATCATGATCGGCCGGACTACAAGACTATGAAGATACAAGATTGAAGACTTCGTCCCGTGTCCGGATGGGACTTTCCTTGGCGTGGAAGGCAAGCTTGGCGATACGGATATGTAGATCTCCTACCATTGTAACCGACTCTGTGTAACCCTAGACCTCTCCGGTGTCTATATAAACCGGATGGCTTTAGTCCATAGGACGAACAACAATCATACCATAGGCTAGCTTCTAGGGTTTAGCCTCCTTGATCTCGTGGTAGATCCACTCTTGTATCACACATCATCAATATTAATCGAGCAGGACGTAGGGTTTTACCTCCATCGAGAGGGCCCGAACCTGGGTAAAACATCGTGTCCCTTGTCTCCTGTTACCATCCGCCTAGACGCACAGTTCGGGACCCCCTACCCTAGATCCGCCGGTTTTGACACCGACACCCCCCCTTCATCCTTGCTTTCTCGGGCAGAAAAGCACCCAGGTGCTAGAAGGGGACTAGGAGGGGTTGTGGTAAAAAGTAGAGCTCATGGAGATTAGTGGAAGAGGCCCAAACAGGGTTTTTAGTTAACACAGAAGGTGTTTGATATGATTTTGGGGTACTTGCACTAATTTACTTCTTGTGCCATTTGGCAGGGGTGTTTGTCATGATAAAATGACAGGGTAGAAGGAAGATGAGCTCATTTGGAAGAGTTTGCTAATGAAACTTTGGCAAACCCTAGAAATTAGCAGAAATGAACCTGTGTAGATCTAGTTGAGAAAATCACTTCTCCTTGATTCACCACTTGGTGTAGTGGCCTCATTTGGTCATGTGAACATGCTCACAAAAGTTTGGGTCAAGGAGAGAAAGTTGGTAGTACAAAGTTGTTCAAATTTTATTCTGGTCAGAGAGGGTTTTGATTGGATTTGGTGATGTTATCTTCTTATCCAAGACATGAGGCTTGGCAAGATCATCCAATATGTCATATTTTACATGCTAGAATTTTCTTGGAATTTTTAGAGAATATTTCCTTTGTAAATATTTCAAAAGCTTGAAATATCCAAAAAGGGTTTTGGAGGGGTTTTACCAATATTTTGAACATGACCATGTGTTGAAACTCTTATATATGGACAATATATGTCCACTGAGTTTCCCTGAATTTTCACAAATATTTTTAAAGCATTAAAAATAATTTTAACCTATTAAAGACCATTTCTGGCCTAAGGAAAAAGCCTTTAAATAAAATAGGAAAACTACTTTTAAAGTTATATTTTTATGGTTTAAGGGATTCCTATATCTAATAGGTTTCAGATATACTGTTTGAAATATTTTTCATACCCCAAATCAAGTACTTGTAGTGCAAACCTCAACTCAGGGGGTTTTGGAAAACTAATTTTTGAAAATACTATTTGGCCAAATTATTTTTGTAATAAAATACTATATTGCACTATACACATGGCATGATCATTGGGCAGAAGTTTGGGGCAAGGAGATGAAGTATATAAGGTGGAGTTGTGTTGACTTTAAAGAGCACTTGAAAATCACAGGGAGAAAACTAACTCCAAATAAAAAGCCAAATAATGCAAAAGTTTTTGTTGGTCCAAATTTTCATGCTTTATTAATGCAAATGACATGTTACAAAATGCAGGGTGTGACAAAAACCTATAGGAGTCCATCATATATATGGTCAAACTTCCCCTTTCGCTTCCCGATAAAGGTGGACCGTGTGCCGACCCACAAATGTGTGCTTGTGGCACCAGATGGGTAAGAACACATACGAACCACCTGCGGGTGGCCCTACTATATGTATGAAAAGAGTCTAGTGTGATATTTAACTACCATTCACAACTTTGATGTGGCATGTGTGCGTCGCAAATTAACCGGACTTCCCCGACGCCACGGAGGTTGCAAGTAGTGCAAAGTAGCCCCCCACCCCCCACCCACACACACGTCAGGGGGGAGGGCATCTCACCAAGACGTACTAGCATGGACCAAGCATAATCCAACTTGGTTGTACAACCTCTCTTGCTCGTTGTTGGTCAAAGTTATGTACGTCCACATGGCCCCGCAAAATGGGCTAGCTTGTCGCCGATAGCCTTGCGAGGGAGTACTGTCTGAAGACAAACCCACTCTGTGCATGTGGCCCAAGTATGCATATGGAAGTGGTGTGTGTGGTGTTTGAATACCCAATGTGCAAATTTTGATGTGGCACTATGCTTTGGAACCATAAAATCCCCACACTGAGCGAGGGTTCACGACACATAGCTCATGCGCTCAAATTTCATTAGGCCTGGAATGATCAACCTACTATACGGTAACTCGAACCAAAGAAGAAGAATCCACCCTGGTGGTAACCTTCTCGTTGTTGGTCAAAATGATGGACGTCCACGCAGGCCCATGAATATATACAGGCTTGCCACCCATAACCAAGCGAGTGATAGTTTGTCCAAAGACAACCATTGCACGCGTGTGTACCAAACATATTTATGGAGGTGTGTGATGCATGCATATGTGTTGAATACCTAATGGAGAACATTAATGTGTTGCATGTGTTGAAAATCGCAGAGGTCCCCACACAAAGCAAGAGGTTCATGACATGTCATGTGCTCGCCCCCCCCCCCTCTCGATCCAGCGGATGGATTCATGTGTATACATGTGCTATTATATATATGTAATCTCACATCATGACCTATATCATGAGATAAAAAAATCAATCCCCCCGTAAGTCAAATTAATTAACCTCTCTCATTGTCGTTCAAAGAGATGGACCAAGCGGGCCGACAGATGGAACCATCGCCGATAACCGCGTGAGTGAATGCCAGAGGAAAACAACCATCGCTTGCATGTGTGCCAAAACATATATATGGAGAGGTGCGTGGTTGTGATGTTTTGAATACCTAATGCACAACTTTGATGTGGCATTTGCCTCAAAGACCGCAAAGTCCTCACACAGAGAGTGACATTCATGTGACACCTAGTATATGCTGGTCCCACCCCCCTTCGACATGTACAATACACCTAGTAACACAGCCCTAAAAGAACTAATCCTCCTTGTTCATCAAACGTACCTCTCTTTCTTTGGGTCAAAGTGATGGACGACAAACTCATGGGCCCACAGAAGTGAAGCGTATGTCACACGCGAGTGAGCATCCTATATAGGATTACGTCCCACTGTCTGCATGTGGCCTAAAGAGGTGTTTGTGTGGTGTTTGAATATGCAATGCACAAC
>NC_041391.1:300825121-300837862 GCF_002162155.2 Triticum dicoccoides | reverse complement strand
GTGTATACATAAACACTATTCTGATCACGGGGTCAGAATATTATTCTGATCACAACCTGAACTTCCTTAGTTACACAACCTGAACTTCCCTCTGCAGGAACCCGACCTTCGGGCTATCTTCGCAACCGTGTCTCCACGCACGAATTATTCTAGTTAGTCATGTTCTATGTGATGTAAGTGTAATCTTCAAATGGTTTTTAGCAACTAAATGCCCGTTTTAAATAGGAATCTCGCTCGTTGGCGGATTTTGCTCTTGGGTCATGATGAACATGCGTCAGTTGCAATTTTACTACATGAGTTGTTCGACCTGAACTTCCCTCGGTGCTAGGTTAAACTTCCGCAAACATTGCCCAAATGGGTCTTGCAATATGCCATTGGAAAGCTATGGACACGAGTATCATGACCAAATTTAAATTTTTGGCAAAATGTAAGCAGTTTAAGAGCAGTTTTGAAAACCGTTTTTTCTTCATACAAAAAACATGAATCGTATTTTCGATCACATTTCTAAACACTTTATCGGAGTGAGGCATATAATATGGCGTTGGGAAGCTGCGGCAAAACCGCTCCTTCCACATGTTGAAAGTCTTCTCTAATTCCCTATGGCGAAAGAGTAATTTGAAAAATCATAGAGTTTTGCAAACCAAACAGTCGAGTTCGTATTTTCGATGCCATTTGTAAACGGCTAATCCAATTGAGGCAAATGATATGGCGTTGGAAAACTTATGAAAATGTGCTGCATATTCATGTTGAATTTTTTTCTAATTTTGAACGATTTTAAAGTAATTTAGAAAACGCAACAAGTTCCATCAAGTTCCTATTTTCAAGTTAATTTTTTAATCGTACGTCCAAATGCAGCAAACGATATGGCATTGGAAAGCTTGAGAAAATGCAAAACTTTTTGGTATATATTGTTTCTCCCAATTCTTTATGGTTTTAAGTCAATTTTGAAAGTGGATAAAACTGTACTTTCGCCATAATTTCTACAAACTTTATTGGAATGGGCTAGCTTGTCGCCGATAGCCTCGCGAGGGAGTACTGTCTGAAGACAAACCCACTCTGTGCATGTGGCCCAAGTATGCATATGGAAGTGGTGTGTGTGGTGTTTGAATACCCAATGTGCAAATTTGATGTGGCACTATGCTTTGGAACCATAAAATCCCCACACTGAGCGAGGGTTCACGACACGTAGCTCATGCGCTCAAATTTCATTAGGCCTGGAATGATCGACCTACTATACGGTAACTCGAACCAAAGAAGAAGAATCCACCCTGGTGGTAACCTTCTCGTCTGTCAGGACCCTGACTCAATGCCACATCGATCTAGCATGTAACACCTCATATCACTTTGCGGCCTCACGCATGGTATTCCCACGGGTGTCGCCTTACCTTTGCCCGGGACCGTTTGCGCCTTTTGGCACACATATATGATAGTGTCGCTAGCATCCATATGATAAGAAGCCCGGGCTGACATGGCTAGTCGTAAACCCAAAGTGGCACAAACTTACAGGGACAGGCATCCATGACCCAGCATCGAACGTGTCGGTCATCAGCGAGTGAATCCAGGCTGTAGCACTGGGCTAGCAGGACTCCGGTGAACCGGGCTGTAGCGGGCTAACAGGACTCTGGTATTCATCGCGTGACATTTCCCCGAAGGGACAGACACAGGAACGAAGAAGGACACATGCCGGCCAGCCTAAGTGTTCCGGAGCAGTAGCAAGCTACCATGGCTCAGTGGAAACACTAGGAGACATTTCCCGGTAAGAGAGGCTACTAAGAATAAACAACTAGATAGTCAGATCCCACACATACCAAGCATTTCAATAACATACACACAATATGCTCGATATGTGCAAATACAACATGGCATCACAACATGACTCTACGACTCAAGTAATTTATTCAATAGGCTCCGAGGAGCGAGATATTACAAACATGGGTCTCATGACCCAACATTCAGAGCATACAAATCAAAGCACAAGCGGAAGCTATCATGTCTGAGTACAGACATCTATAAATGAAAAAGGCTGAGAAGCCTGACTATCTACCAGATCCTGCCGAGGCACAAGATCGTAGCTGAGGTAACAAGCTAAACATCGAATACCACGCGGAACTACTAGTGAGATCGAAGTCTCTCTGCAAAAACATAAAATAGGCAAACGTGAGTACAAATGTACCCAGCAAGACTTACATCAGAACTAACTACATATGCATCATTATCAACAAGGGGATGGTGGGGTTTAACTGCACCAAGCCAGCTTTGACTCGGTGGCTATCCTAAACTACGACTGCAAGTAACTCTTTTGAGGTGGCGCACACGAGTCCACATATTCACCAACCAATACACCACTATGGAACCGCTCCCGTCTCCCTACGAGAACGCCATCCATAGCACTCACGCTTATCTTGCGTATTTTAGAGTATCCACTTTCACTTGTCTATGAACTGATATAAGCAACCCAGAAGTCCTTTACCGCGGACACGACTATTCGAATAGATGATGGTAACCCTGCAGGGGTGTACTTCTTCATACATGTTTCCACCACTTAGCGTCTGCACACGACATGTGCTCGGCAGACTTCAAGCGAAAGCCGACGTGGGTGTAGACCACGACCTACCTAAACACTCAAGTCTCTAGTCCAGGTGTATCGCCTATTCGGGTTCCATCCATGAGGAGATCCGGCCGGAGTTTCGCTCACAGCCCCAAACGATGTGAACAGGGTTTCGTGACACCAAACGGGCACCCGGTATACCCGGCCACGTGCCTACCGCATCACAGCCCACCCCTCCGGTCAGCGCTGTGCACGGCCTCCAGCATACTACAAACACCAGAAACTACTTGCAACTCCTAGACAGAGGACTTGGGTGAATAAGAAGTCGAGCGGGGTCATATTTCAGGGCCCAATGTATGGTAGTAGCTGAATCATGGATCACAAACACAGAACTCAGTTCCTGAGGACGGCTTCAATGAGACAACCCACCATGTACTCCTACATGGCCTCTCAGCGATACCTTTTACCAAATCGTGTTCACACACTTAGCTCACACATAGTAGGACATGTTCACACACCTCTGATTCATCCCCGATGAATCAGACCTGACTCAACTCTAAGTAGTAGCAGGCATGACAAACAAGCATGAATGAGTAGGCACAACAGGGCTCAAGCAACTCCTACTCATACTAGTGGGTTTCAATCTATTTACTGTGGCAATGACAGGTCATGCAAAGGATAAAGGGGTTCAGCTACCGCAGCAAGTAACAATATGTCGTTGTTGTCCTAATGCAGTAAAAGAGAGCAGGAGCGAGAGAGTGGGATTGTATCGGAATGAACAAGGGGGTTTTGCTTGCTTGGCACTTCTGAAGATAACATTGAGTCTTCATCAGTGTCAACGATCACAACGTCGGAACATCGTCTACCGGGAGGGAACAGATACCGGCAACAAGGAAGAAATACAATCAATGCAATGCACAATATGATGCATGCTCATGACATGGCAATATGAATGTGTTTTGAGCTAATGCAACTAGCAACAGATTAAATGAAGTTGGTTTGAATACAAGATTCAAATTCAAACTCCATATGTGATTATTCAAATGCCATTTAATTGATTTGTGCTGAACAGCAGCTATAAGTTGTTCTAACATGCATGAAAATGGTACAGATGGATTCCTTGAATTTTTCTGATAATTTTTCATATATAAATTATTTAATTTGGAGTTACGGTTGAATTTCTATGATTTTTAGAAGTTTTCATCATTTTCTGAAATTTCCTGAATATTTAGAATTAAAATAATTCCAGAAAATGATTTAGCTGCGTCAGCCTGACGCCAGCATGACGTCAGCGAGTCAACGGTCAGGTCCAGGTCAAACCTGACGTGCGGGGTCCACACGTCAGTGACACAGGACCTAATCCCGGTCAAACCCAGCGCTGACTGGGGTTTGACCAGGGGTGGGGCCCACAGTCAGTGGCCTAGGGGGTTGGTTAGTGCGTCATTAGTGGCTAATGACAGCGCCACGTCACTGGCCACCGGAGTTCGGCCGGCGACGACCCGAAACGCGGCGGATGTTCACCGGGGTTGCGCTACGGGCGGCGGCTGGACGCGCGAAGGCCACCAGAAGGTAGCCCGTACACGGCCGCACCTAGCTAGCTGCACAAGGGGCCACGGGGTGGCTGGAGACGACGGCGGCGAGCACTTCCGCGGTGGCCGGAGTTCGGGCTGGGGCAGGGACGCGACTGCAACGCTCGAGCGAGCAAGCGGAGTGGAGAGGCATCCTCCTGGAGGCGCCAGGAGCGTGTCAGTGCCCCTGGAGCGAGCAGGAGAGGCTCGGGAACGCAGGCTCGCCGGCCATGGCGGACGGCGGCCTCGGGTGACCTCGGGGCTACGGCTAGAGGGCGGGAGCAAGCAGGGGGGCAGAGGGGAAACGCTCAGGGGCTCACGGTGAGTTCGAAGAGAGGGTCGGCGTGCTCGGGGAGGCGGCGGAGACGGCGAATCGGGCCGGCGATCTTCGATGCCCGTCGGTGAAGATGGCGGCGATGGCGTCACTACAGGGCTGCTGGTGTTGCTTGGAGCGGTGGGGAGGAAGAGTAGGTCGAGGCAGAGCTTTGGGAGGCGTCGGGGAGGCGAGGCGGTGGTTGTGGCCGCGGCGAACGGCGTCGGTGGCGACGGGGCTCCGCTCGGTGGAAGAGAGAGGGAGCCAGAGAAGGGGGGGAGAAGGCACGGGGAGAGTGCGAGGCCTGGGAGGGTGGGTGGCGTCGCGGACGGGGTCCAGGGTGACGAGAGGAAGCAGGAGGTGGCCAGGGGAAGCAGGAGGTGGCCGAGGCCTCTCGGGCGCGCGCCATGCCTCGGTCCTTCTGGCGAGGAGGAAGACGACATGGGGAGTGGAGATGGGCTGGGTCGTGCTGGGCCTGGTAAGTGGCCTGTGGCCTTACTCTCTCTCTCTCTCTCTCTCTCTCTTTTCATATAGCTTGTTTTTTCTATATTTCTGCAATTGTCTTGGCTTTATTAAAAATGCCAGAGCATTATTAAAAATCCTGAAAATATTCATGAGCACTTTCTGAATTATTTCAGTGTCCCACAAATAATTCCAACATTATTTGAGCATTTAAATTATTTATAGTGTTTAAATGCCCAAAGTCAAATACAATATGGTTTAATCAAAAATCCAAAAATGTCTTGGAAAAATATCCATCATCTCTGGATATGGTTTTCACCCTTTTCCAGTAATCATGAACATTTTTGCAAACCAATTTGGGTTCTTTGAAAATATTTTGAAGCTGAACCTATTTGCAATGCTTTGGTGCTAGGGCTTGGTCATCCCCATTTCAAATTTCATAAAATTTAAACATGTTGCATGGATGCTAAAGCAAAAACAAACAAGGGCTGATCTGGGGCTGTGACAGCTCACCCCCACTAAACAAAAATCTCGTCCCGAGATTCAAGCGTAGGGTAAGGTGAAGGGGGAACGCAAACTAGTACAATCTTCATGATCCAGGTTGCACTTCAATTGAACGTTGATTCGTTCACCATCTCTGTCTCGAAGTCTTGCCTTGAGAACTCCAACTAACATGACAACGAGAGGAAAAGAAAGACCCTAAAAGAATCGTTCTTCTCGAAGGTCGAACAACTCAGGATTAACCCACGGAATGAGACATAGCAACATCTCTCGAGCTGAGAGACGAAGCACACATCCATAGGAATGGAGTGAAGCAGATGACAAGGTTCACTACGTAGACAACAAATCCAGACTTAAGAATGTGGTGATCGGTTGTCAACGTAGCGAGGAGTTGAATTTCCATGATACCATAACGATGCACCTTAGGGAAGGTGACTCGTAGAGATATCCCCTCAAGTGGCAAAAATAATTACCTTTGATTCAAAGATCATTGAAACTCTTTAAACCAACCTAAGGCAGTTCTCAACCGATCGTTTGGAGGGGGTCGGTAGAATGGCATACTCGGACTTGGATGATGTGGATTACCTTATTGAAGACAACGTAATGGATGAATTTGCTTACCACCGGAAATGGAAGAGACCCACGGTAGAATGGCACATTGGCAGTGCAAGCTGGGAACAAAATGCAAATGCTGGGAATGATTCTGGTAACTGGGAAGAACCCAACAATAGAGAGTGAATTCACTGTTTGAAGGTTATAGCATAATCGAGGAAACTGAGAGCATCCAAGTTAGTGTCAATGATAACACCTAGCGCTTGTGCGTGCTCTCAAGAACTTGAGCATTTCCATAATCATCAAGGTTTTACCAATATCCGTGTCAAGGATCCTGGCAACACAACTTGCTACCATGATGAATGATGATGGATGATGCAGATGCAAAGGAAGATAACACTTTCTTAGATTTCACCCTTGGCGGGGCCAAGGAAATAACATCTGGATGATCGACCGAGAGACATTTAGCACCCTGCTTCTAATGTTCTCCTTGATGTGCTAACGTATCCCATTCATTGAAATGGTTTGGTATCTAGAACATCAAGTAAAAAGGTCGGACTTCGGGAGCACAAAAATCCCTAAGGAACAACTACTAGAATAAGTTCTACGAGATCCTTATGGGGAGGTGGCCAACTTCCTCAATCAAGATATTATAATAACAGGTCTTCCGGCATGGGTGTGTTGGCCACGACATCCACTTTACCGGTTTCCGAGGGACCGATATTATAGTTTTTGGGAAATGTTCCAAACCATCATATCTGCCTGAGATTCAGATCTGGTTGGTGTCAGGATATTCCAGACTCATCGAGTCTAGGAAGAAAAACGAAAGTTTGCAACACAAATCGACGAGATGACGTTGCGAGATTCTCGGGAAATGAACTACGATAGCAAACTCCAAAACATGAGCTGGTTCTGCTACAACATGTGAACATGTTGTCCCGGACAAGCATGGCCACGTAGTAGTCTTATAATTAAACGCTACCGAGTTCAGGTGGGGAACCATCATTGAGGATATCGAAGTCTTTACGCAAGTCCATGGATTAGATCCCAAGCATAGACTTCTTTTCCTTGAACAAGTCAATCAGTGGCTTAGTGTGCTAGGGACACATATAGAATGAAGGTTGCAAATCTCCAGACTACAGAATACTTCGCACGTGTGCATGACTGATTTGGGATGATTCCAAAGGAAACAAAACAATCTTTCTCAAATTCACGGCGGCAACTTTCACCAAATGCACGTGTATAAGAGGAAGTCACTCCTTTCATCAAACAAATACTTCATGAGCTAGCATGAAGAAAATGCTTTCAAAAGTTTCCAACACTAGCTTAATGTTCAACAACATCATGGAGGAGATAAGGATGTTGCCAATGGGCTCAACAACAATTCTTCCGGGTTTCCCTTTAAAAGGAATTCCATAGTTAAGTGAACAAGTGATAGCATTGGTCAGACCCGAAAGATATAATGGTGTATGCTCGAGGGATCAACCACGAGTAAGACAACATTACGAATATCGTTGGTTCTGGTCTGATTGGATGATAGCCCATACTCCAATCAAAGGTTAGATAAAAATGATAGGTCCAGCAACTGATCACAGGGACCAATCGATGAAGATATCATCTTTCGTCAACACATACTACACAAGAATATCCCTTTGGAACGAACTAAGTCAGGCAAGATTTTATCTTCCAACTCTCCAAGTTGTTGTCTAGCTTAACCAACTAGCTCAGGGATATCCAACACAGATTCTTGGAGAAGGGTGGTTCACAAGAAACCAACTTGATCACGAGCTCAACACAGCGGTCAGGTGACAACCTGATAATACTTCCGAGAAGATCTTCGGAAAATCACGAACCACCGATATGTTACTAAGCTCGAGAACAATCTTGCTTTTTGAGGCAAGACGATATGATCAATAGAGCGAAGATTTGAAATAATCCTAACTCATCGATCGAGGAGTGCACCGAGAACAAGGACTAGGTAGCATGATCAACCTTAGAATGATGATTCAAAACCAACACGCTAAGAATGAAATTATTGTCCATTAACTACCAAGCAACAAGGTTGCTAGGAGTATTGAATTCACACATCATGATTCACTTGTCGGCATTCCGGTTGCGACAACACAGAACCGAGGGATGAATAATGATGGCGAGAAGTATCACTACATCAAGAATTCACAAGAGCCGGTGCAATCCTCATGAAAATCCTGACATAAAGACGGTAATACTTCAGGGTAGAACAGAATCAAAAGCTGGGCTGGCATTTTGATCTGCGGAGCACAATTGCTTTGACCCAATCCTAGATATGGAAGAGGTACTGGAGTTTGTTTCTCCTATCATTCCGCGATAGAATGGCTTGACGGACCACAAGAGTAATAGGCATCGATAAACGAACGCATGCATACTCTTGACTATCAATTGATAGACGAAGGTCAGTAGACAACTAAAGAGGGACAACTCAAAGGAACATATAACTTTCTGAGTTGTGGATGCATAAATTAGTATGTCGAACCAAGTTCAACATAATTCTTCCGGATAACCCATGCAGAAAGGTTGAGCTGGCAGAGTCACAATATAGCATGGAGAACTCATCGAGAGCGCTCTTGTTGTCATCTTTTGGTTCAGAAGAACTCCTGCCAAGAATGATTCATGGTAATTGGAAGAAGGATGTACCATGAACCTCGAGGACTATCGCAAAGGTTACTATTATCCTAAAGGAACTAGCAACACTATCAACATGATGTAAGTAGGATGAATCTCGGGTTCAAAACCCAGGAATAGAATACCTACTCCTAAGTAGCATCACGGAATGCTTTCGAGAATAAAGGCCAGAATCATCACAGTAGGACACAAATCATGGCTAGACCACTAGATGATCCCCTGAGACACCTAGGGTCATAATAATTATTCCAACATAAAGGTCGAGGCAGTAGAATACCTTAACTCAACAATTAGTGTGATTGTGCTGGCATAAAGGAGCATCGAAACCAGAGGGAAAGGATTTTGCAAATGCATCAGACTATTTAGAAAACTTGAATGACTCGGACAGCATAACGGCTGTAACGGCTCAGAAGAGATTTGAGACATTCACAAAAATGGTGGCATAACCACTCAGAAGCACAATATCAAGGTTTCGAGATCAACAATTAACATATGGAAGTAATAGGAACTGAAACGAGGCTTAAGTCCAACAATCTTATAAGTCTACTGATTAGTAACACGTGATCCTAATAGAAAGAAGAGATAGCCTAGTTCTTAATCCCTGTAGGAAAGATAAGATGACTCAGATCAGAAGGGCATGAGGTATAAGGAGTAAAAAGAGCCTTACGTTCCATCCCACAATCAATTCCCTTATATAACTAAAGAATTTCTAGACTCAACTTCGACCAGTTTGGCTTGGTAATCCTACAGGCAGTCAAGCTCTGATACCAACGCTGTCAGGACCCTGACTCAATGCCACATCGATCTAGCATGTAACACCTCATATCACTTTGCGGCCTCACGCACGGTATTCCCACGGGTGTCGCCTTACCTTTGCCCGGGACCATTTGCGCCTTTTGGCACACGTATATGATAGTGTCGCTAGCATCCATATGATAAGAAGCCCGGGCTGACATGGCTAGTCGTAAACCCAAAGTGGCACAAACTTACAGGGACAGGCATCCATGACCCAGCATCGAACGTGTCGGTCATCAGCGAGTGAATCCAGGCTGTAGCACTGGGCTAGCAGGACTTCGGTGAACCGGGCTGTAGCGGGCTAACAGGACTCTGGTATTCATCGCGTGACATTTCCCCGAAGGGACAGACACAGGAACGAAGAAGGACACATGCCGGCCAGCCTAAGTGTTCCGGAACAGTAGCAAGCTACCATGGCTCAGTGGAAACACTAGGAGACATTTCTCGGTAAGAGAGGCTACTAAGAATAAACAACTAGATAGTCAGATCCCACACATACCAAGCATTTCAATAACATACACACAATATGCTCGATATGTGCAAATACAACATGGCATCACAACATGACTCTACGACTCAAGTAATTTATTCAATAGGCTCCGAGGAGCGAGGTATTACAAACATGGTCTCATGACCCAACATTCAGAGCATACAAATCAAAGCACAAGCGGAAGCTATCATGTCTGAGTACAGACATCTATAAATGAAAAAGGCTGAGAAGCCTGACTATCTACCAGATCCTGCCGAGGCACAAGATCGTAGCTGAGGTAACAAGCTAAACGTCGAAGACCACGCGGAACTACTAGTGAGACCGAAGTCTCTCTGCAAAAACATAAAATAGGCAAACGTGAGTACAAATGTACCCAGCATGACTTACATCAGAACTAACTACATATGCATCATTATCAACAAGGGGATGGTGGGGTTTAACTGCAGCAAGCCAGCTTTGACTCGGTGGCTATCCTAAACTACGACTGCAAGTAACTCTTTTGAGGTGGCGCACACGAGTCCACATATTCACCAACCAATACACCACTATGGAACCGCTCCCGTCTCCCTACGAGAACGCCATCCATAGCACTCACGCTTATCTTGCGTATTTTAGAGTATCCACTTTCACTTGTCTATGAACTGATATAAGCAACCCAGAAGTCCTTTACCGCGGACACGGCTATTCGAATAGATGATGTTAACCCTGCAGGGGTGTACTTCTTCATACATGTTTCCACCACTTAGCGTCTGCACACGACATGTGCTCGGCAGACTTCAAGCGAAAGCCGACGTGGGTGTAGACCACGACCTACCTAAACACTCAAGTCTCTAGTCCAGGTGTATTGCCTATTCGGGTTCCATCCATGAGGAGATCCGGCCGGAGTTTCGCTTACAGCCCCAAACGATGTGAACAGGGTTCCGTGACACCAAACGGGCGCCCGGTATACCCGGCCACGTGCCTACCGCATCACAGCCCACCCCTCTGGTCAGCGCTGTGCACGGCCTCCAGCATACTACAAACACCAGAAACTACTTGCAACTCCTGGACAGAGGACTTGGGTGAATAAGAAGTCGAGCGGGGTCATATTTCAGGGCCCAATGTATGGTAGTAGCTGAATCATGGATCACAAACACAGAACTCAGTTCCTGAGGACGGCTTCAATGAGACAACCCACCATGTACTCCTACATGGCCTCTCACCGATACCTTTTACCAAATCGTGTTCACACACTTAGCTCACACATAGTAGGACATGTTCACACACCTCTGATTCATCCCCGATGAATCAGACCTGACTCAACTCTAAGCAGTAGCAGGCATGACAAACAAGCATGAATGAGTAGGCACAACAGGGCTCAAGCAACTCCTACTCATACTAGTGGGTTTCAATCTATTTACTGTGGCAATGACAGGTCATGCAAAGGATAAAGGGGTTCAGCTACCGCAGCAAGTAACAATATGTCGTTGTTGTCCTAATGCAGTAAAAGAGAGCAGGAGCGAGAGAGTGGGATTGTATCGGAATGAACAAGGGGGTTTTGCTTGCCTGGCACTTCTGAAGATAACATTGAGTCTTCATCAGTGTCAACGATCACAATGTCGGAACATCGTCTACCGGGAGGGAACAGATACCGGCAACAAGGAAGAAATACAATCAATGCAATGCACAATATGATGCATGCTCATGACATGGCAATATGAATGTGTTTTGAGCTAATGCAACTAGCAACAGATTAAATGAAGTTGGTTTGAATACAAGATTCAAATTCAAACTCCATATGTGATTATTCAAATGCCATTTAATTGATTTGTGCTGAACAGCAGCTATAAGTTGTTCTAACATGCATGAAAATGGTACAGATGGATTCCTTGAATTTTTCTAATAATTTTTCATATATAAATTATTTAATTTGGAGTTACGGTTGAATTTCTATGATCTTTAGAAGTTTTAATTATTTTCTGAAATTTCCTGAATATTTAGAATTAAAATAATTCCAGAAAATGATTTAGCTGCGTCAGCCTGACGCTAGCATGACGGCAGCGAGTCAACGGCCAGGTCCAGGTCAAACCTGACGTGCCGGGTCCACACGTCAGTGACACAGGACCTAATCCCGGTCAAACCCATCGCTGACTGGGGTTTGACCAGGGGTGGGGCCCATAGTCAGTGGCCTAGGGGGTTGGTTAGTGCGTCATTAGTGGCTAATGACAACGCCACGTCACTGGCCACCGGAGTTCGGCCGGCGGTGACCCGAAACGCGGCGGATGTTCACCGGGGTTGCGCTACGGGCGGCGGCTGGACGCGCGAAGGCCACCAGAAGGTAGCCCGTACACGGCCGCACCTAGCTAGCTGCACGAGGGGCCACGGGGTGGCCGGAGACGACGGCGGCGAGCACTTTCGCGGTGGCCGGAGTTCGGGCTGGGGCAGGGACGCGGCTGCAACGCTCGAGCGAGCAAGCGGAGTGGAGAGGCATCCTCCTGGAGGCGCCAGGAGCGTGTCAGTGCCCCTGGAGCGAGCAGGAGAGGCTCGGGAACGCGGGCTCGCCGGCCATGGCGGACGGCGGCCTCGGGTGACCTCGGGGCTACGGCTAGAGGGCGGGAGCAAGCAGGGGGGCAGAGGGGAAATGCTCAGGGGCTCACGGTGAGTTCGAAGAGAGGGTCGGCGTGCTCGGGGAGGCGGCGGAGACGGCGAATCGGGCCGGCGATCTTCGATGCCCGTCGGTGAAGATGGCGGCGATGGCGTCACTGCAGGGCTCCTGGTGTTGCTTGGAGCGGTGGGGAGGAAGAGTAGGTCGAGGCAGAGCTTTGGGAGGCGTCGGGGAGGCGAGGCGGTGGTTGTGGCCGCGGCGAACGGC
>NC_041391.1:300823697-300824812 GCF_002162155.2 Triticum dicoccoides | reverse complement strand
GACCTGGAGACGGAGAATCGGGCCGGCGATCTTCGATGCCCGTCGGTGAAGATGGCGGCGATGGCGTCACTGCAGGGCTCCTGGTGTTGCTTGGAGCGGTGGGGAGGAAGAGTAGGTCGAGGCAGAGCTTTGGGAGGCGTCGGGGAGGCGAGGCGGTGGTTGTGGCCGCGGCGAACGGCGTCGGTGGCGACGGGGCTCCGCTCGGTGGAAGAGAGAGGGAGCCAGAGAAGGGGGGGGAGAAGGCACGGGGAGAGTGCGAGGCCTGGGAGGGTGCGTGGCGTCGCGGACGGGGTCCAGGGCGACGAGAGGAAGTAGGAGGTGGCCAGGGGAAGCAGGAGGTGGCCGAGGCCTCTCGGGCGCGCGCCACGCCTCGGTCCTTCTGGCGAGGAGGAAGACGACAGGGGGAGTGGAGATGGGCTGGGCCGTGCTGGGCCAGGTAAGTGGCCTGTGGCCTTACTCTCTCTCTCTCTCTTTTCATATAGCTTGTTTTTTCTATATTTCTGCAATTGTCTTGGCTTTATTAAAAATGCCAGAGCATTATTAAAAATCCTGAAAATATTCATGAGCACTTTCTGAATTATTTCAGTATCCCACAAATAATTCCAACATTATTTGAGCATTTAAATTATTTATAGTGTTTAAATGCCCAAAGTCAAATACAATATGGTTTAATCAAAAATCCAAAAATGTCTTGGAAAAATATCCATCATCTCTGGATATGGTTTTCACCCTTTTCCAGTAATCATGAACATTTTTGCAAACCAATTTGGGTTCTTTGAAAATATTTTGAAGTTGAACCTATTTGCAATGCTTTGGTGCTAGGGCTTGGTCATCCCCATTTCAAATTTCGTAAAATTTAAACATGTTGCATGGATGCTAAAGCAAAAACAAACAAGGGCTGATCTGGGGCTGTGACATCGTCGTTGGTCAAAATGATGGACGTCCACGCAGGCCCACGAATATATACACGCTTGCCACCCATAACCAAGCGAGTGAGAGTTTGTCCAAAGACAACCATTGCATGCGTGTGTACCAAACATATTTATGGAGGTGTGTGATGCATGCATATGTGTTGAATACCTAATGGAGAACATTAATGTGTTGCATGTGTTGAA
>NC_041391.1:300765963-300823582 GCF_002162155.2 Triticum dicoccoides | reverse complement strand
CGATCCAGCGGATGGATTCATGTGTATACATGTGCTATTATATATATGTAATCTCACATCATGACCTATATCGTGAGATAAAAAAATCAATCCCCCCGTAAGTCAAATTAATTAACCTCTCTCATTGTCATTCAAAGAGATGGACCAAGCGGGCCGACAGATGGAACCATCGCCGATAACCGCGTGAGTGAATGCCTGAGGAAAACAACCATCGCTTGCATGTGTGCCAAAACATATATATGGAGAGGTGCGTGGTTGTGATGTTTTGAATACCTAATGCACAACTTTGATGTGGCATTTGCCTCAAAGACCGCAAAGTCCTCACACAGAGAGTGACATTCATGTGACACCTAGTATATGCTGGTCCCACCCCCCTTCGACATGTACAATACACCTAGTAACACAGCCCTAAAAGAACTAATCCTCCTTGTTCGTCAAACGTACCTCTCTTTCTTTGGGTCAAAGTGATGGACGACAAACTCGTGGGCCCACAGAAGTGAAGCGTATGTCACAGCGAGTGAGCATCCTATATAGGATTACGTACCACTGTCTGCATGTGGCCTAAAGAGGTGTTTGTGTGGTGTTTGAATATGCAATGCACAACTTTAATATGGCACCACGTATATATATATATATATATATATATATGTGTGTGTGTGTGTGTGTGTGTGTGTGTGTGTGTGTGTGTGTGTGTGTGTGTGTGTGTGTGTGTGTGTGTACATAAACACTATTCTGATCACGGGGTCAGAATATTATTCTGATCACAACCTGAACTTCCTTAGTTACACAACCTGAACTTCCCTCTGCAGAAACCCGACCTTCGGGCTATCTTCGCAACCGTGTCTCCACGCACGAATTATTCTAGTTAGTCATGTTCTATGTGACGTAAGTGTAATCTTCAAATGGTTTTTAGCAACTAAATGCCCGTTTTAAATAGGAATCTCGCTCGTTGGCGGATTTTGCTCTTGGGTCATGATGAACATGCGTCAGTTGCAATTTTACTACATGAGTTGTTCGACCTGAACTTCCCTCGGTGCTAGGTTAAACTTCTGCAAACATTGCCCAAATGGGTCTTGCAATATGCCATTGGAAAGCTATGGACACGAGTATCATGGCCAAATTTAAATTTTTGGCAAAATGTAAGCAGTTTAAGAGCAGTTTTGAAAACCGTTTTTTCTTCATACAAAAAACATGAATCGTATTTTCGATCACATTTCTGAACACTTTATCGGAGAGAGGCATATAATATGGCGTTGGGAAGCTGTGGCAAAACCGCTCCTTCCACATGTTGAAAGTTTTCTCTAATTCCCTATGGCGAAAGAGTAATTTGAAAAATCATAGAGTTTTGCAAACCAAACAGTCGAGTTCGTATTTTCGATGCCATTTGTAAACGGCTAATCCAATTGAGGCAAATGATATGGCGTTGGAAAACTTATGAAAATGCGCTGCATATTCATGTTGAATTTTTTTCTAATTTTCAACGATTTTAAAGTAATTTAGAAAACGCAACAAGTTCCATCAAGTTCCTATTTTCAAGCTAATTTTTTAACCGTACGTCCAAATGCAGCAAACGATATGGCGTTGGAAAGCTTGAGAAAATGCAAAACTTTTTGGTATATATTGTTTCTCCCAATTCTTTATGGTTTTAAGTCAATTTTGAAAGTGGATAAAACTGTACTTTCGCCATAATTTCTACAAATTTATTGGAATGGGGCAAATAATATATCGTTGGAAAGCTACGGAAAATGCAAAACTTTTTCATGTTGATGGTTTTCTCTGATTCCTAGCCGATTTATAGTAATTTTGAACACGCCATATCATTTTTTCTGCCTTTATCGCGAAACAAATTCTTTGAAAATGCACCGCATGAAGAACTTGAACTTCTCGGCATGTCTACTTGAACTTCACTCTGTTTTTCACGTGCTTTTTTTGCTCGTAGCTCTCTATCCACTCACCGGAATTGAGCAAGTGATATACCGATGGAAAGCTGTTGTAAACACGCAACTTTTTTGTGTTGATCATTTTTTTCATAATCGCGATGATTTTAATAGTTTTTCATCTGAAATTCATTCAGTACAGTAGTTGAACTTCCTGTTGTTTTCATGTTGAACTTCTCTGACATATTTTCGTTTGTAATTTTCTCATCCATTCGTCAGTGTTACACAAATGATATTCGTTTTGTACAAACCTCTCTCACAATAAATTTTTTAACTTTCTCCGACCGAGGACGTGAACTTATAGCAAACAAAAAAACTGGACCTTGCCTTTTTATTCATTTTTCTTATATTAAACACACACCATGTAGTACATGAACTTTTTCTATTTTTATAATTTGAATTTTCTTTTATTTTATTTTTGGAATCAAATTCATCCAAAATAATAACCAGACATCTTTGTGGATTGAGAGAATTATTTTAAAACACAAAAAACAATTTCTTTTTTGTGTTTTCGAACATGGAAATACAAGGTGAACCTCTCTCACAAGAATTTTTGAACTTCCCCGGACATAGCGCTTGAAATTCTTTCAACAAACCTTTTAAGCTTTTATTTTTCTATACCTTTATTCTCACCTCAAATGCATTCCTTGCAGTACTTGAACTTCTCTTTGTTTTCACTTAACTTCTGTCGTACTTTTGTGTATACGTCTAATTACACGCGAGAGAATTATGTGTGCACAAACAAGATATAAATACACAAACTCTCTAGGGAGTAATACAGAACTCTCATGGAAGTGAGACACGAACTACTTTTGTACATAGTCTTTTTTTTATTACTCTCTAGAGAATATGACGTCCGTCCTTCAGCTAACATACTTCACCTTCCCGAACACAACATTTTGACCTTTGCATAAACAAAAAATTAAAAGTCAATTTTTTTGCAGAGTAATACAATATTTTTCCTATATCCATATTTTGGAGATGATATCTTCATTCACCTTTTGCTGTTGACACTGAAGAACACAACAAACAATGAGTAGGACGGGAGAGATGGACATTGGGACTTGTGTTCTACATGAACTTCTAAAGATTTTTGAACTCGTTTGATGTTCCAAACAAATGTAGTTTTCTTTTTTTTATGAGACCTTGTTGTAGAACTATGCCAAAAAAAGGCACAAAATGCATTCAGTTTTTTGTTCGGTCACACACATGAACACCTGAAGAGCAAGATTACAAAAAACAGAAAATACATTCCATGCATTTCTTCTCTTTTCTATTCGGGATTGCACCAAGCAAAGTACATGTGTCTTCTATGAACAAACCACCTCATCAAATCAACAAGGTTCATATGAATTTCAGACAGAGAGTGGGAGATGGAATGGATGGTTGTTGAATTTATATGTGCAGCCGTGAGGAAGTGCAGAGGAGAAATCCGCGGCGACGGCTGGGTGCAGACCACATCGACCACAGCACCCGCAGAGGTCATCCCTAGCCCAGTCTAACCAGGATCTGTGTAACACCCACAGTGCCATCCTACAGTGACCTCCCACTAATGGGGCCATGTCATCAAATTTAACTAAGCCAAATTGCCTCTTGATAAAAATCAAAGCCAAATACAAATTTCAAATATAAAGTCCAGAATTTGTTTCGCCAAACACTAGCACAAAAATGTTCATAGTATTGAAAATAATCATTGAGAAATTTTCATGAAGAAACCACCTTTTAAAAAGTAATTAAATTCCCTTAACCTATTTAATACAGCGGCAAAACAGTAATTTAAATGATTTTCTAATTTATGAAAATTCCAAAGTATTTTAATTGCCTCCCAAATATTTTATGGCAGCCGACTAAATTTGCATTGTAAATTATGGGTCAAAGTCTATTATTGTACATAACCTATTTGCTGTATAAATTAAATGCAAAACAATAGAAAGAAAGAAAACAGAAAAATAGAAATAAAACTACTACACTGTGCAGTAAGGCCTGCTGCAACAGTAAAGGCCCAGCCCACCCGGACACCTTCTTCTTCTGTTCACAGGAGGCACGGTGGAGGCTGGTCGCACGTCCATGCCGTGGATCAGCCGCGTGTCGGCCATCCGCCGGCACCCCCGTTCTAATAAGATGGAGCCCGGCCGTGTGGACGAACCCTAGCCCCTTTTCCTTCCTCCTCTCACTTGCGTTCGCCCGTTCGAAGCTTCCCGAATCGTCGTCCGCAACCATCGTCGTCGTTCTCGCGGCCAGAGTCGTCCCCAAGCCACGAGGAGTTGTCCAAGAGGCACACCGTCGTCGCCTTCATCGTCTACACCACCGAATCGGAGCCGGGAGGCCGCCTCGACGACGCCCCATCGCCTTCCACTTCCACGGCCACCACGATGCCATCGCCCGATTCGCCACCGTCAGCTCCTCCCCGGCCTCCCAGAGCTGCTCTTCCGCTTCACTGTGAGCTCCCCTCTGTTTCCCCTCTGCTCCCAGACCCATGCACGTACTCTAGTGCCGTTCCCGCGAGCTCCGGCCACCACCGTCTGCCATGTCCAACGTGTGCCTTGCTGCCGAGCGTTCTTAGCCTCGCCATGCTGCCTATCGTGCTCCTAGCAAGTAATTGAAGCTTTCCAGCCGTTTATCTCCCTCGCTAGCCAGCTGTAGCCCCGCGCTCGTTGCAAGCGAGCTCCGCCGCCGCCGCTCGAGCTCACCGCGATCACTGCTACAAGCTGCCCGCGCTCCCACCGGGCCCTTGGCCGCCCCGTGCGCGCCCCATCCGTGCGCCGCACGCGCGCCCGAGCCCCTGGGCATGCCTTGTCCACGCCCCGCTCCTGTGTCACCCAAGATTTGGCCGGCCGCTGCGCCTTTGCTCGCGTCACCACTGTCTATGCTCGTCCTCCTTGTGCTGCTCTGCTTGCTGCTTCGCTGCTCTACTACTGCTGCCGCTTAGCTGTTGTTGTTGCACCATCGCCGCTTCTACTTGGACTGCTGCTGCTGCCGCCGCCGCTAGCTCTGCTCCTAGTTGCTGTCGCCGCGACCACAGCTACCCGCTCCCGTATGCTGTTGCTTCCGCTGATGCCCTGTTGCTGCTCTTACCGTTGTGTTGTTGCTCCTGCAGTACCGCTACTTATTCTTGCTACTGCTGCTGTTATACGCTGCTGCTGACCATGGCCATGCCCTGTGCCTTTGTGCATGGCCGTGAGATGGTCGGCCGGCTCTCTGGATGCGGCCGGCCCTGTTAGTCTAGCTTAGTAGACTAATTAATGATTAGGTATAGTCTCATGACGTGTGGAGCCACACTCTATTAAATAATCTTTTAATGAACTCCAAGCAATGACATGTGGGACCGACTAGCTAATTAGTAAATTAAAACAATAGATAAATTCAGTTACAGATTGTGCATATGACATGTGCCCCCCTCTAGTGTAAATTAGCTTAAATATTTTTATTAGCACACGTGTCACTTACAAGTGGGTCCCTACTGACCTTGTTGACCAGTCAACCTTGACTAGTCAACTGTTGACTGACCCCCTGGCCCCATATGTAATAGACTCTAACTAGGGGAGTAGGTGACAAAAGTAATTATGTTTTCTTCCGAATTAATAATATTTGAGAAAATGGTTAAAACTGTGATAATCCATAGAAAAATAACTGCAGGTCGGATGAAAAGGTTTTATATATGAAAGTTGCTCAGAACGACGAGACGAATCCGAATACGCAGTCCGTTTGTCTGCCACTCCTCCCTGGCATAGCAAACATGCAACCACCCCCCTCCAGTTCAACTGTCCAAAAACGTCAAACACTAGGAATACTTTCCCGGATGTTTTCCCCCTTCGCCAGTATAGCCTAGTACTGCGTTAGGTCACCCCTAGCACCGCGTATTGCCATGTTATGCTTTGTGGTGTTCCAATTGCTCTATTATTTATTGTGTTCCCCCTCTGTTACTTCTTTCTGGTAGACCCCGAGACTGTTGTTGATACCCCTGTGTTCGACTACATCGGTGACGACCCCTCCTTGCCACAGCAACCAGGCAAGCAAACCCCCTTTGATCAACTAGATATCGCCCACTCTCTTCTCTCTTTTCTTGCATTAGATTTCCTATTGTTGTTGATTCAATAGTTCCTATTCTGTTGCATAGCCTGTCATTGTTGCTACAATTGTTGATACCTTTACATGCTATCCTAAATGCTTAGTATAGAATGCTAGTTTATCATCAGTGGCCCTACATCCTTGTCCGCCTGCCATGCTATACTATCGGGTCGTGATCACTCGGGAGGTGATCACGGGTATACATACATACATACATACATACATACATACATACATACATACATACATACATACATACTATACATGTGATGACTAAAGTTGGCTCGGCTCGTAGAGTACCCGCGAGTGATTCATGAATTGGGGGATGAAAGGACAATTGTCCCGACGGCCCTTTGTGTGGATCTTTGCGGCGGAGCGATAGGGCAGGTTGAGACCACCTAGGTGAGAGGTGGGCCTGTCCCTTGTCGGCATCCGCGGTTACTTAAAAATAACATGCTTAACGAGATCTTGGTATTTGATCTGAGTATGGTCACTGGCCTATACGCACTAACCAACTACGCGGGAACAGTTATGGGCACTCGACGTCGTGGTATCAGCCGAAGCCTTCTTGACGTCAGTGACTGAGCGGTGCACGCCGAATTGGACTGGAACGACTGCTCTTGTATCAGGGGGGCTAGGTCTGCTTCCGGCTGCCCACGCAATGTGCAGGTGTGCAATGGGAGACGGGCCAGAACCCTGTGTGCATAGGATTTAGACTGGTGTGCTGCCCTGTTTGTTGTGCCTAGGTAGGGCTGCGACGTGTTGATCTTCCAAGGCCGGGCATGACCCAGGAAAGTGTGTCCGGCCAGAGGGATCGAGCATGTTGGGTTATGTGGTGCACCCCTGCAGGGAAGTTTATCTATTCGAATAGTCGTGTCCCTCGGTAAAAGGACGACTCAGACTTGTACCTCAACCTTATGACAACTAGAACCGGATACTTAATAAAACACACCCAGACAAGTTCCAGAGATAACCCTGTGATCTCTTTCCCACAGGGTGACGAGGGGAGGACCGCTGGGTAGGATTATGCTATGCGATGATACTTGGTGAACTTACCATCTACTCTCTTCTACATGCTGCAAGATGTAGGCTGCCAGAAGTGCAGTCTTCGGTAGGACTAGCTATCCCCCTCTTATTCTAGCATTCTGCAGTTCAGTCCACCGATATTGACCCTTCACACATATACCCATGCATATGTAGTGTGGATCATTGCTTGTGAGTACTTTGGATAAGTACTCACAGTTGCTTTGCTCCCTCTTTTCCCCCCTTTCCATTATTCTCGGACGTCACAACCAGATGTTGGAGCCCAGGAGCCAGACGCCACTGTGGACAATGACCCCTACTACATCGAGGGTGCCTACTACTATGTTCAGGCTGCCGACGACCAGGAGTAGTTTAGGAGGATCCCAGGCAGGAGGCATGTGCCTCTTTCGATCTGTATCCCAGTTTGTGCTAGCCTTCTTATGGTACCTTGTTTAACTTATGTATGTATTTAGATATTGTTGCTTCCGCTGACTCGTTTATGATCGAGCACTTGTATTCGAGCCCCCGAGGCCCCTGGCTTGTAATATGATGCTTGTATGAATTATTTTACTTATAGAGTTGTGTTGTGATATCTTCCTGTGAGTCCTTGATCTTGATCATACACGTTTGCGTGCATGATTAGTGTATGATTGAATCGGGGGCATCACAAGTTGGTATCAGAGTTGACTGCCTGTAGGAATCCCCCTTCCACACTCCTTGGCCAAAGTCGAGTCTAGTCATTACAAATTTTTTACTAACATGGATATGTGTCTTACGGGCCCACGTCGCCATTGGGTGGTATTAGGATATTTTATTCCTCGCCTATACTCTGGGACTCTGATCTCTCTTCTATTTGGGTTAAATGGTTTTACTAACTCTGGCTCTAGGTTCTCGTAACTACTTCCTCCCGGAGAGCTTCTTAATACAGATGATCGCCTACTGCACCAGAAGATTTCAAAGATACTCTACGATGTTCTCCCAAGACACTTGTTCCAACCGCCCTTACAAATACCCTACCACTGTTATATCCTTGTGGATAACTGTATACACTTGCCATTCTTACATTCAATCCCATTGATCTTGTTACTACAAGATGCCCCAAACTGCTCTCTGTTTCTCCGAGAATCCTTTGAGCTTACTGCCTTGTAGTTTTTACCACATGGATACACCCTACGGATAACTTCTCGCACTTACCGAGTATCTGCTCATCCTCAATTGATCCATGTAATTCAAAAAATTCTTTGAAATGCTATTCGACCTTCTAAAAGTCCTCAGCACCTTATTGCTACTATAGTTCTTACCTTCCTGCATTATTGTTAATTCCATAGATCTAGTAATCTTCATTGGCATCCTTTGTCATTATCATTTTGAGTCCGTTGATTAAATATGTTGCGAATGCCTGCAATCAATCAGATGATCCTTATGAATTATCTTTCCGGCTCAGCCGTCATTTTTAACTCGAGCTGGTTCTAGACCAATCAAATTGTCGTCGATTGTACCCCTAAGACTATTCAACTTATCCATCCCTAATCAGAGCGTTGCTTCTGATCCCTTCACTGGGAATTCATAATTATTGTGCAAATGAGCTTTGAGTTAGTCAGTTGTTTCTATAATCTGCCCCCCCCCTTGCATTCTTTCTTCTTTTGGTTGAGTGCCAATGCTCATATCAGATCCCTTGTGGACCACCCGATCCTTTATTGGATTTTATCCGACAACGTCCTTCATATTCAATAACTTTGTGAGTCTTTTCTCGGATACATAATTCCTTTGGTAAATTGTATCCTCTGCTTTGTCGAACATGCTCTGCTTTCGAGCTTGTGTTATTTACTCCTGAAGTTTGTGGTATATGTTCTTAAGAGGCCCTGATGGGTTGAACCTATGCCTTTTCTAATATGTGTGAACCTGGAAACTACTACGGGTCATACTCTACTGATGTTATGTCAGATAAAATTTCAACACTACAACATCGTCGAAGGCGAGAAGTGAGTGAAAGGTTATGCATTAAAGAAGTGGGAGTCGACCTTGAACTTTGTGTTCATGCCCATGGACACGATGTAGATCCTATTATGGAAGCTTCTTGTAATAATAACTATTTCCTTGATAAATATCATCTGGTATCTGTGAATTGATCCTTTGTAACCGTGGTTCCAACCATGATTGTTCTTCTTTGATCCATTTCTCGGACAAGTTAAAGCATTTGTCTTCTACAGATCAATGCGCCTGCCCAACCTCTATTATGATCTACCTTCGAGTATTACCCCTGGTATCTCGAGGATATCATGCCATTGAACTACATCTTATGAACTTTTGATGAAGTACTACATTTCCCTGTCATTGTCACTTCATGGGTTATGGGTTGTTTGTCAATCGAGAGCACCGATAAGTGAATCGTTCGCACTCCTATTCAATAACTCTAAGTATTTTTTGTTGCTTATGAGTTTAATAATCCTTCAAGTCATTCCTAGCCTGATCGGCTATATAATTACCATGCTAAATTTTAACTGTGCTATCTGGTCCTTCTTCCCGGAGAACAATTTTCGACAATGAGCTAAGCTTACGTCGACTTTCCTCGTCATATCATTTTTCCTTGAACAACAAGCTTGATTTTTAGTTTATGACGTACCCGTGGTTCCAATACCCTTTCGCTTCAGCATTCCTTTAACTTGATGTCACCGCCGATCGGTTACATCTTCTTGAAACCTCTCGACAAATTTGTCATCATCATCATAACATTTTGAATCCTTCCAGGGTATCAATTGAATTCATGATGGAAAGTGCCATCCTCGTCCCTTGGTAATTTGAGTTACCATCGACACCATCTTTACCTTCCTTTCATCAAAAACTTGTTCATGTTAAGGATGCAACTTGCTACCCAATTTGTATTATGTTCTACCTTGAAGTATTATTGTCCTTTATCTCAAGGATGTATCAAGGATTGCTCCACCTCTTAAGAAATTCTTGATTCAGTGATGCTTCTCACCATCATCATTCTTTTCTTGGTCCCCATGTTGAGTGAACTCTGTTGTGAGAATTTAATATCTCTAGCAACCATATTGCTTCAGAGTTAAAGGACAATAATTCCAATTTAGTGTGCTGGTTGCTGAATCGCCATTCCGATGTTGGTCGTGCAACCCAGCCCATAAAAGAGTGCACCTTTCAACCAATGTTTAACTATGGATGTTTTCCTCAAACATACATCATTAAATTATACCATTTGATCTGACAAATGTTATCTTCTTGTTCACATAATTGTGGAAATCAATCTTGTTAGAATTCCCGATAAATTGTCGCTGAGTCCATTAGCCACATCCTCGTCTTCCCCTTGGCTAATGATGAACTCTTATTTGGGAACTTGCTTCCATAGTTCATTTCTCGAGATCTTGCATTGTCGTCTCATCAAATTGAGTTGCACCTTTTTCTTCTTAGGCATCCTAAGTCTGAGGTATCCTGACACCAATCGGATCTGAACCTCGGTCAGATATGATGGATGGAACATATTCCAAGAGTTATAACATTGGCCTTTATATGACCCAGTAAGGTGATGTCATGCCTAGCACACCTAGCTGGAGGGCCTATTGTTACAGTTCTTCCTTTTTAGCAAGGTAACCATTCTTCCATGAGGAAATTGTAAGACTTATTCTTTAAGTTGTTCCTGATGAATCTTTTGAGTATCCAAAGTCCAACCTTGCTTGAAGACCATGTCAATGCTATCTCGAAGCATGTCTGTGGTACTCCGATCCTCAATAAGAACATTTGAAGCACAATGCTAAATTTTCTTTATCAATTATCCAAACACCATTGTATGGGTAATGTCATGATATTTCCCTCCCCTTACCTAAATGGTTTTCTACTTTCTATCCTGTCATGGATATCATGCTTTGCTTGTCCTTGGGAAGGATATACCCCTGAAATATGTGTTTAAACACATTTTCCTTTCCATTGTACTGTTTAATCTGGTAATCACATTTCCCTTTCCATTGTTTTGTTTAACCTTTCTTGTGATCTATATGATCTAAGCAGTAATATTCTTCTACTTATGTAAACACCTTGGTGTACAACCGTGTCAGTAAGACCCTGTTACTTTTGTTGATGACATTCCGGTAACCACCGATGGACGAGAACCTTGCCTATTGGTCCGCCTTGCTCAACGAGCAGGAAAATGGTTCTCTTCGTCCCTCGCCCTTGGTATCGATGTTGTTGCCGACATAAATGACAGTCTATTCTCCGGCATGCTTTGTTATCATGATCGTGCAAGATGACATCGCCCTCCCTGCATTTAACCCACATGGTGGGCCCATAACCCACAGTTCCACAGGATCGAAACCTGACTCTCCTGTACACCCCCTATTTCCTTAGTTATTCCTCGTGGGTGGTCTTGTATGTAATTCCTGAGCCACTTTCGAGAGATCATCAATTCTGGTTTTAGATACAATACTTATTCTCGTTGCTTTGAGCCCCTTTCACGCCCTGTTTCAGGCATCGAACGATTGCCTGACGGCTCGAAACTTCTCATGGTACCTTCTTGCTTTGCTCTCGATACCTTCTTAAGTTTCAATTCGAGAGTTACTTCCCGCCACCTTCCCCGATGTTGTCTACCAGATAGTAAACCTTGTAGAGGTTCGTTCTCCCAGAATACCCCCCCCCCTATTCTTTCGTAAGTACGATGGAGTTCCTGAAGAAGGGTCCCGACTTCATCATGATGACCTAATGAAGAGAAATAAAGACATCAATGAAAGGGATCAACTTCTTCGAGAAGAGCAACGAAGAATGAAAAGATCTGTTACAATTACGTAACCAGAACTTCCCCTCTTGCTCCCCACTTAAATCTCGGGATGGGATTTCTTGAAGTGGAGGAGATTTGTAACACCCGCGGTGTCATCCTACAGCGACCTCCCACTAATGGGGCCATGTCATCAAATTTAACTAAGCCAAATTGCCTCTTGATAAAAATCAAAGCCAAATACAAATTTAAAATATAAAGTCCAGAATTTGTTTCACCAAACACTAGGACAAAAATGTTCATAATACTGAAAATAATCATTGAGAAATTTTCATGAAGAAACCAACTTTTAAAAAGTAATTAAATGCCCTTAACCTATTTAATACAGTGGCAAAATAGTAATTTAACTGATTTCCAATTTATGAAAATTCCAAAGTATTTCAATTGCCTCCCAAACATTTTATGGCAGCGACTAAATTTGCATTGTAAATTATGAGCCAAAGTCTATTATTATACATAACCTATTAAATTAAATGAAAAACAATAGAAAAAAAGAAAACAGAAAAATGCAAACAGAAAAATTGAAATAAAATTACTACACTGTGCAGCAAGGCCTGCTGCTACAGTAAAGGCCCAGCCCACCCGGACACCTTCTTCTTCTTCTTCTGTTCACAGGAGCCACGGTGGAGGCTGGTCGCACGTCCACGCCTCGGACCAGCCACGTGTTGGCCATCCGCCGGCACCCCCGTTCTAATAAGACGGAGCCCGACCGTGTGGACGAACCCTAGCCCCTTTTCCTTCCTCCTCTCGCTTGCGTTCGTCCGTTCGAAGCTTCCCGAGCCGTCGTCCGCAACAACCGTCGTCGTTCTCGCGGCTAGAGTCGTCCCCGAGCCACGAGGAGTTGTCCAGGAGGCATGCCTCCGTCCCCTTCGTCGTCTACACCACCGGATCGGAGCCGGAGGCCGCCTCGACGACGCCCCATCGCCTTCCACTTCCACGGCCACCACGACGCCATTGCCCGATTCGCCACCGTCGGCTCCTCCCCGGCCTCCCCGAGTTGCTCTTCCGCTTTGCTCTGAGCTCCCCTCTGTTTCCCCTCTGCTCCCAGACCCGCGCCCGTCCTCTAGTGCCGTTCCCGCAAGCTCCGACCGCCGCCATCTGCCATGTCCGACGTGTGCCTTGCTGCTGAGCATTCTTAGCTTCGCGGTGCTGCCTATCGTGCTCCTACGAGCACTTGAAGCTTCCCAGCCGTTTAGCTCCCTCGCTAGCCAGCTGTAGCACGGCGCTCGTTGCAACCGAGCTCACCGCGGCCACTGCTACAAGCCGCCCTTGGCCGCCCCGTGTGCGCCCCGTCCACACGCCGCACGCGCGCCCGAGCCCCTGGTCATGCCTTGGCCGCGCCCCGCGCCTGCGTCGCCCAAGATTTGGCCAGCCGCTGCGCCTTTGCTCGCGTCGCCCATGTCGCTGCCGTCTGTTGGGAATAAGCCGAGGCGAGTTCAGGGACGCGGCGAGCTCGTGCGCGCGCGCGGTGGGCGCGTCGGGTTCAGCCCGCGGCAGGGCTCGGGTGCGTGCGTGCACGACCGAGCGTAGGTGTGTGTGTGCGTGGGCTCACGTGTGTGTGGGGCCACGCGGTACTGTTAGTGAGTTTAGGTGAGGTGTGGACCGCGTCGGGCACGCGGGGTGGCCGTGGCGATCGCGTTCGGGCGCGATGCGCGGGCGCGGCCAGAGCGCGCGGGACGTGGGGGAGTGGGCATGCGAGTTGGTGTGGGGCGTGGCCTGGCAGGCCGGTGCTCGCGGGTATAAAGCCCTGGATCCTTCCTGTATCTTGTTGACACGGTCGAGTTCGTGCTCGAGGAAAGGAAAAGGCGTACGTGCGCCAGAAAAACCACAGTGTCCACCGTGTTCTCTGAATCTTCTGAACTTCCGATCATCTTCTTCCTCCAGCTCCTGTCGTTCGTGCGCAGGGAGGGCGAGGTGAGGGAGAACTAGAACTAGCTAGGGTTCGGGAGAGAGGCCACGGTGCCAACACCGTCCTCCTTGTGCTGCTCTGCTTGCTGCTTTGCTGCTCTACTACTACTGCCGCTTAGCTGTTGCTGTTGCACCGTCGCCGCTGCTACTTGGACTGCTGCTGCTGCCGCCGCTAGCTCTGCTACTAGTTGCTGCCGCCGCTAGCTCTGCTACTAGTTGCTGCCGCCGCGACCGCTGCTACTGCCGCTGATGCGCTGTTGTTGCTCTCGCCGTTGTGTCGCTGCTCCTGCAGTACCGCTTCTTATTCTTGCTACTACTGCTGTTATACGCTGCTGCTGACCATGGCCATGCCTTTGTGCATGGCCGTGAGATGGCCGGCCGGCTCTTTGGATGAGGCTGGCCCTGTTAGTCTAGCTTAGTAGACTAATTAATGATTAGGTATAGCCTCATGACGTGTGGGGCCACACTCTGTTAAATAATCTTTTAATTAACTCCAACCAATGACATGTGGGACAGTCTAGCTAATTAGTGAATTAAAACAATATATAAATTTAGTTACAGATTGTGCACATGACATGTGGCCCCCTCTAGTGTAAATTAGCTTCAATCATTTTATTAGCACATGTGTCACTTACAAGTGGGTCCCTACTGACCCTTTTGACCAGTCAACCTTGATTGGTCAACTGTTGACTGACCCCCTGGCCCCATATGTAATAGACTTAGACTAGAGGAGTACTAGGTGACAAAAGTAATTCTGTTTTTTTAATTCGAATTAATAATATTTGAGAAAATGGTTAAAATTGTGATAATTCATAGAAAAATAACCGCAGCTCGGATGAAAAGTTTTATATATGAAAGTTGCTCAAAACGACGAGACGAATCCGAATACGCGGCCCGTTCGTGTGCCACTCGTCCCTAGCATAGAGAACATGCAACCATCCCCTCTGGTTCGACTATCTGAAAACGTCAAAAACTGGGAATACTTTCCCGGATGTTTTCCCCCTTCGCCAGTATAGCCTAGTACTGCGTTAGGTCACCCCTAACACCACGTATTGCCATGTTATGCTTTGTGGTGTTTTGACTGCTCTATTATTTATTGTGTTTCCCCTTTGTTATTTCTTTCTGGTAGACCCCGAGACCGTTGTTGATACCCCTGTGTTCGACTACATCAACGACGACCCCTCCTTGCCAGAGCAACCAGGTAAGCAAACCCCCTTTCATCAACCAGATATCGCCCACCCTTTTCTCTCTTTTCTTGCATTAGATTTGCTACTGTTGTTGATTCCATAGCTCCTATTCTGTTACATAGCCTGTCATTGTTGCTACAACTGTTGATACCTTTACATGCTATCGTAAATGCTTAGTATAGAATGCTAGTTTATCATCACGCTATTGTAGCCTACATCCTTGTCTGTTTGCCATGCTATAGTATCTGGCCGTGATCACTCGGGAGGAGATCACGAGTATATATATACATACATACATACTATACATGTGGTGACTAAAGTCGGGTCAGCGAGTGCTTCACGGATTGGCGCTGAAAGGACAATTGTCCCGATGGCCCTCTGTGTGGATCTTTGTGGTGGAGCGACAGGGCAGGTTGAGACCACCTAGGTGAGAGGTGGGCATGACTTTGGTCCGCGTCCATGGTTACTTCAAAGTAACACGCTTAACGAGATCTTGGTATTTGATCTGAGTCTGGCCACTGGCCTATACGCACTAACCAACTACGCGGGAACAGTTATGGACACTCGACGTCGTGGTATCAACCGAAGCCTTCTTGACGTCAGGGACTGAGCGGCGCGCGCCGGATTGGACTGGAATGCCTGCTCTTGTATTAGGGAGGCTATGTCTGCTTCCGGCTTCCCACACAACGTGCAGGTGTGCAATGGGTGATGGGCCCAGAACCCTGCGCCCATAGGATTTAGACCAGTGTGCTGACCTCTTTGTTGTGCCTAGGTAGGGTTGTGACGTGTTGATCTTCCAAGGCCGCGCATGACCCAGGAAAGTGTGTCCGGCCAGAGGGATCGAGCGTGTTGGGTTATGTGGTGCACCCCTGCATGAAAGTCTATCTATTTGAATAGCCGTGTCCCTCGGTAAAAGGACGACCCGGAGTTGTACCTCAACCTTATGACAACTAGAACTGGATACTTAATAAAACACACCCACACAAGTTCAGAGATAACCCGGTGATTGCTTTCCCACAGGGCGACGAGGGGAGGATCGCCGGGTAGGATTATGCTATGCGATGATACTTGGTGAACTTACCATCTACTCTCTTCTACATGTTGCAAGATGGAGACTGCCAGAAGCGTAGTCTTTGATAGGCCTAGCTACCCCCCTCTTATTCTGGCATTCTGCAGTTTAGTCCACCGATATTGCCCCTTTACACAGATACCCATGCATATGTAGTGTAGATCCTTGCTTGCTAGTACTTTGGATGAGTACTCGCGGTTGCTTTGCTCCCTCTTTCCCCCCCTTTCCATTCTTTTCGGACGTCGCAACCAGATGTTGGAGCCCAGGAGCCAGACGCCATAGTAGACGATGACCCCTACTACACCGAGGGTGCCTACTACTACGTTCAGGCCGCCGATGACCAGGAGTAGTTTAGGAGGATCCCAGGCAGGAGGCCTGCGCCTCTTTCGATCTGTATCCTAGTTTGTGATAGCCATCTTATGGCACCTTGCTTAACTTATGTCTGTACTTAGATATTGTTGCTTCTGCTGACTCGTTTATGATCGAGCACTTGTATTTGAGCCCTCGAGGCCCCTGGCTTGTAATATGATGCTTGTATGACTTATTTTACTTACAGAGTTGCGTTGTGATATCTTCCCGTGAGTCCCTGATCTTGATCATACACGTTTGCGTGCATGATTAGTGTACGATTGAATCAGGGATGTCACAGTCTGTTGCTAATTGACCGCCCCCACGGCCTGGATATGATGCGAGCGAGCTGAAATTTATGAAAACATAATTCTCAAGTGCCCTTGAAAGTTATGAACTCATTTTTGTTCCCTTCATGCATTACTTCTAGTTCAGATCAAAGATATATAATATTACTTTCTACTACAAAAAATCTAAACCAATGCAAGACTGGTATAAGGATAACATTTTTCTACAAATTGATCATTCCATCCATCGTTATATATTTTAAAATATGAGTAAGTACTAGAGTATATTTATGTGTACTTATTCTGTATTCATTTTTCAGTGCTATTTACTACAGTCATTTTATGTGTACTTAACAAAATGGTGTAAGTGTTCAGGGTGAGAGGAGCCACGCTGCCAAGGTCACAACCTCTCTGAAGTAAGTATGTGTGTAGCCAAAATTTACAAGGAAGAAAGCAACTTCTCTGAATATACTAAAAAACACTCTCTGAACTTTAATCTCGGCCACTTCAAACTTCAGCCACGTCCAGCACCCTAGAGGGACGCACGCCACACCCAGCCATCGTCGGCCGTTGCATGCCCGTTGGGGTGACGCTGCTGCATGGCGCAATCCATCTGTAGCTTCAACGACTGAAAAGGAAGCTGCGGGGAGGAAAAGAAGCACCATGAGCTAGCTAAAACAGAGGTGAAGAAGTAGCAACAAATGTAGCGGACGAGAGGCCCAAAGATCTTTGCATGGAGGCGGTGTATGGGCATGTAGGGGCGACTAGGGCGGGAATGGATGCCAGCCATGCCGGCGAGGAATGAACGTGAAGATGGTTGGTGCTTCATACGAGGTGTAGACTATGAAGCTCGTCCCCATCTCTCATTTTCTCTCCACACCCTGAACATAAAAAGGTAGAAAAGGATGGTTGATGCTCCCTCCACCTTGGGGAAATTACTACAGAGAAGAAAAACTGAAGATTTTGTTGCTGGTTCTTCATATGAATGAAACCACCTACTCCTTGAATTACTTCATCAACAGGGGAACACATTGGACATCAACTGCATCTATGCTCATCCTTTTTTTTCTATATTTTGGTGAAGTTCGACTTTTGCCTGCAGATTTGTAGTAGCCTAGTAGGTCAAGCATTCAACAACCATCTTGCTGAAATAAAATGGGTGAAAAATGAAAAAAAGGTGCAAAATCAAATGTGTGTTGTGGAAGCGATGAACGCTGCAGTAATTTCCCCAAGCTGCTACTGCGGTACCTCCAGGGGCTACGTACCTGAACGGCCAGAGGTAGCGGTGATGAACGCCCTTGCTGCTGTGGCTGTGGAGCCCCACTGGGAGGAGGCTGCAAGGCGGCGATGGAGCCTGGGCAGGGCCAACCTACTCAACACCGGGGGTGGTTGGTGTGGGCGCGGGTCGCGGCCACGGTGGTGCGCAGGAAGGTGGTGGTGGGGAGCGCGAGGTTAGGGACGGCGCTTTGGAGGTGGTGGTCTTCGGCGGTGCACAGAGATCCACGACGGGCGGCGGCGCGATGGGATCCAGGGCCGGCGACGGTGGGCGGCGGCACGACGGGATCCACGTCCGATGACGGTGGGCAGCGGCGCGACGGGATCCAGGGTGGCGCCGGCACATGGGGATCAAGCATGAATCGAGGCCGCTGGTGCAGGAGTTGATCGTGGGCGTAGCGTAGGAAAAAAATTCTATGAGACCAGGTCTCACGGGTTAGCAGGTGAGACCCATTCTGATGGATGACATGTGGCATTCACAAATCGCAAAGCATCTAATCTCTCCCCTGGGGAGAGATTAGATGCTTTGCGATTTGTGAATGCCACATGTCATCCATCAAGACGGGTCTTACCTGATTTATATGAGACCTGGTCTCATATAATTTTTTTCCGCGTAGCGTCGGGGTGGTGGTGGGCTTTTTTCCATCGAGGCGAAAACCAGTTCGGGAACATCCTGTCGGCTCTTATAGGACGCGCCATGATCTGAATAATTATTCTGATCCATGATTATAATAGTGCTACTCTCTATGTGTCTCTCTCTCTATATATATATTTATGTGTGTATGTGTGTACCTCAGAAACCGAAAAGTCCCCACAGAGAGCGACGTTCATGATGCATGGTATATATGTGCTATACGTACGTCCCCATTCGACGCGTGGAATATATGTAGTTCTATTGTATGGCACAAACCAAAAAGGAATCGTCTATTGATGGTCAAACTAACCCCTCTCTCTCTCGTTGGGTCAAAGTGATGGAGGACAACATCGCGGGCTCACAAATGGAAGCGCCACATGCGAGTGAGTTCCTATAAGGCAACCACCACCTACATGGTATTGCGTGATGTTTGAATACCAATGCACAACTTTGATGTGGCACCTGCCTCGGGAACTGGAAAGTTCCCACATGGAGCGAGGTTATGACGTACGCATATATAGAGAGTATTCATGTTGCCCCCTCTTTGACATGTACTATATACTCCTACCGTGCATATAGGTAACACAAACCAAAAAAGAACCATCCTTGTTGGTTAAATTAACCTCTCCCTCTCGTTGTACGTTCAACTGATCGACGATGACCTCGCCCACAAAGAGAGTCACACGCGAGTGAGTGTCATAGGACAACCACCGCATGCATGTGTCTGTGTGTTATGTGATGTTTGAATACCCAATGCACAACTTTGACGTGGCACATGCTTCGCAAACCGAAAACACACTACACCATGATGCATAGCCCCCTCACGTCAAGCCGGTGGGAGGGACTCATGTGTACGCATGTGCCCAAACTTTGATATGGAGTCCACCATGATCCACACCATACATGCCAAGATGAATCCACCTTTGGTCAAATGCCTGTCGTTGTCGGTAGAAACTGGAAACCTTTGTGGGCTAACGAATGGGCACATCGCTGATAACCGCACAAGGGAGTGTCCGAGTGGACCACCAATGCATGCATGTGGCCCAAACATGTATGTATGAAAGGGTTGTGTAATTTTTTAAATAACCAATTCACGACTTTGGTGTGGCATATATGACTCACAAAATGATCAATAATCCCACACAGAGGCTCACGACTCGTAGTGTACTGCCGACCCCCCCCCACACACACAGACACACACATTCGCACCACCACAGCCACTCCGAGGCATGTCAAACTTTTTCTGCAGTGAACATGTGACCAAAGGAGTGTCATGTTAAAATTTAAAAAAAAATAGAGATCACTCAACCATTTTTATACATTGATTGATTTCCTAGGGATTTAATGTGCAAAAATAAAATTTGAGCTACATGTGCACAAAAATGGATTGCAAAATCATATGTGTGTCCCTGGGTGCATGTTTCCCCATGCAAGAGATTTCAAAACATTGAGAATATTGATTTTTAAAATTCAGTAAATCCAAAACTTAGTTGAAATTCATGAAACTTATCGTGGTGTCATATATGGACACCAGTAGACTGTGATATTGTATTTTTTCATCAAATTTGAGACACGTTTTGATATAGTCTTCTTACAAACGAGAGATTGTTAATAACTGGCAACAAATATCTCATACGGATTATTTATTCGGATCGTGTGTGTTAGACCGTGCCATGCTTCGGTTAAGCAGTAAAGCAGTAGAATGAATCATCAAAAAACAAAAAAATGTGCTATCACGCGCCCCGTGTGTCGTGCGAGCAGGCATGAGTTGACGGGACGCATGCGAGCAGTCCGCCGCGTAGGCAGACCGGGAGGCGTGCGTGCAAGTGTGTGAATTGACTTGAGGCGTTTTCGCTGCGCAGTGTCACTGGGAGGCGTGTGACTAGCTGTGTGAAATGATGGTAGGAATCCCAGAAGTCCGCCGCCACAGGCTCACCGGGAGGCGAGCCAGCGGTTTGACCGACGCCCGCCTCACCCCCTACTCCATATTAATGGCGTGCCCGAGCGGTCGCACCCCCATCCTCGCAACACACACAATCCTCTCTTTCCGCTCGCATCCTCGACGCCACTCTCAGTCCTCAAAGACGTCAGTGTATGAGGATGCCGCCGAAGCGCCCCATCGGAGGGAGTGGCAGGGCCGGGGCTGCTGAAGCACCGGAGCACGACATGAATATGGAGAGAGAGGTTGTCGTCGCTTCCGACAAGGTATTGCTGCACCTCGACGTTGTCGACGGCATCGTACTTCCACAGCCGGAGCCGGAGGTCCACACCGACTCCGGCGACGACTCCGACGACCACTCTGGCAATGACTCCAATGACGACGGGCAACCGGTTAGTCATCTATACCCATTTATGTGTCAATACATCCTAGGGTTTCTATGGTTACTCCTGCCTCCCCCTTTTTGGAATAGAAATCCTACGGTTATGTTCTCTCAATCCATGAAATCTGAGTAAGTTTCTTTAGATCCGTGTAGTGTACTGATTGTTTGAATGGTACAAATGATAAGGGATTAGTTGTTTCATATGTGCAAATGATTTCTGCTAATAATCCGACAAGGGTTAGTGTTCGTGCTAATATAATTCCTAGTCAGGTCTTGACAATTGATTTTGAATGACCTACATATATGTTTATGCAATTTTTTGGAGACTCCGGAGGTGGAGAACGAGGCTGTCAACAAGCGGAGGCGGGTCAAGAAAGAACCGTAAGTGACTCCAGCAGGCCTAGACTTCATCAGCATCCTTCCCGATGATATGTTGAAAGTCATCATATCCCTCTTCCCAATCAGATATGGAGCGAGGACAACTGTCCTTTCCCGGCGGTGGCGCCCCCTATGGCACTCCACTCCTCTCGACCTCATCGACGCCCACGAGCTCTGCCATGGCTATCGCAAAAGCTTGGATGTGTTCTCCCAGATCCTCGGCAGTCACCATGGCCCAATCAGAGGCCTTATCACGGGCAAGTTTCGTTCCAACCGCAAGGACTGAGCCAAGCTTAATGAGTGGTTCCGATCCCCCGCCCTAGATCAGCTCGAGGAGCTCAGTTTTAATGATGGGCACATGCGCTCACTGCCAACTTCTGCGCTCCGCCTCGCACCTACGTTGTGCCTCACCAAGTTCATGAACTGCCATTTCCTCCCCCCCCCCTTAATGACGCGCCCGCTCTTTTTCTACCACGACTGAAGCACCTCGAGCTCGTCGCCATCTACATCCCAAAGGATGACATGGAGCGCCTGCTCTGCGGATGTACTGCACTTGAGTTCCTTCGTCTTCAGGCGATGAATTGGTCGAGTAGCTTCCTCATCACCTCCATGACTCTCCGGACTATTTATGTGTGTTGCTGGTGCTGCAACAAGAGATCACAAAAGGTGGACCACAATATGGTCACTGAGGACACACCTTCACTTGAGAGATTACTTTTAGTTGATCAACAAGGTCCAACAATAATCAATGTCATTTCTACACCAAAATTGACATTGGTGGGCTACTCATTTATCAAATACTCCGAACTTGTTTTTGGATTCACTCCCGTTAAGGTACAATAGTAGCCTTCTACCTCTCCTTCTTGATATCAACTTATTTCTAATTTTGAAGATGTATGTTCGTATGTCATCCAGAAAATGATTCCGACAAGCTTGACCCAGATTCTGCGCACAGTGAAAGTCTTGGCACTAGAATCTATCAGCCCCAACCTACATGAAGTTGTCAGTTTCCTAAGATGCTTTCCGTGCCTGGAGAAGCTGTATATCGAGGTGATGTTCCTTTCCTGTTAAATGTTAACCACAATTTTTGGCACCTTTTCCCAAGTGTACAATGACAATGTACTACGATTTCTGAAGGAATTTTGGAGGATTTCAGGACATACATCTCCCCACCCCATATTGGTTGCTTGATTCATATGGTTACAATCCATAAGCATTTCTTTTTTGGATTCATCTGTACTAGTTTTCTTAGGGAATTTTTCATCCACTCCAACCTCTTGTGAAGAAGGCTACATTTTTTTAGATTGTAATCAAATGCCCATGTTGATCATGTCAGATCGAAGATGACACGTTGGTGCATTTTACAAATCCTGCAAACCAAATAGGCCTGTAGTGGTGTTCAAAATTGCATGTAGGCACGAACACGTTCTCTTCTTTTGCAGATAATATTAGGCCCGGTGGTGGATAATGTGATACAATATAACAATCACATTGAATGCGTAGATTTGCATCTCTCAGAAATTGCTTTGAACCCCTAACGAGGGACCTTACCGGAGATTATATTTGCTAGGTTCTTTGTTGTCAGAGCAAGGGTGCTGAAGGTAATGAGGTTGGGCATGCATTTATATCGAAAAAATGAATTGTTTGTTGATCAGCGTCGGCAGCTACTGCGGGATGGAAAAGGCTCAAAAAAACTAAATTTCATTTTGGAACTGCATATGAAAGAGTAATCGGAAGTCATTGTGTCAACCCAATACATGACTTGTCAGCGGCTGATCCCTTTGCAGAAATGATGAGGCTTCGAAACTAGCCTTACTACTGGCATTATTAGTTTGAACCTCTCTCATATCCATGTTCAGCTGATCAGCACGGGCGTTTGCACCTGAATGAGCTGAATTTCATTTCTAATATCAGTTTGAACCTTGTAATCTTCGAATTTGAGCCATATAACTCTGGAAATTGAACCTTGTAATATTTCGGGCTTTTGTGGTACAATCGTTGAAATGGCATCATATGAGATTCGTACATTGGTAGTACTATTTTGACCTTAATATGCAGTAGACTTAGATTTTATTAACCATTCTTGACCAGGGATCCAGCCGGAAGCAAAGGAATGGCAAGCGTCATCGCAACAAGATGTAGATGATTACATGCTTGTTTCTCCTAGTTTAGTATGCATGTAATTTCTTACTTTGGTGTGTGGAAATGTTATGTGTGTAGTCACTTATGTAATTGTATGCTTAATTTGGTTATGCAATGTTGTTCTCATAAGTATATATGTTGATGTTCTGTAGACAGAGCAAATCACATTGCACATGGACTAAACAATGGAACCAGACGGTGATGATTTCATCAATCACTCGCAATTGTATACCAGCAATCGTTTGCTCACAACACACACGACTTGGTAATAGGAGTCATCTGTGTTGTTATCGGTCTTCCCACACATTTCTGATTATAGACCTGTTTGCCGGGTATCACACACATCTTGTTAAGTTGAATCATTTCTGTTCTCTTGGCTCAAGGCAAGCAGATCATCCGAGTGAATTGTATGACGTATATCGCACACACACCTTCATCTGGCTAACTGTTTCTTTTGTGTTGCCTAATCACAAACTGTTCATCTGAGTGAACTGTATGTCGTATATCGCACACACCTTTGTCTGGCTGCCCATTTCTGTTATTCCGTGATACATCTCCATCGTATCTACTTTTCCTAATGCTTTTCCTCTTGTTTTGGACTCTAATTCGCATGATTTGAATGAAACTAACCCGGACTGACGTTGTTTTCAGCAGAACTAACATGGTGTTGTTTTTGTGCAGAAATAAAAGTTCTCAGAATGGAACAAAGCTTTGCGAGGATTTTTTTATACAATAAAAGAGAATATCTGGAGCCAAGAACCACCGGAGTGGAGCACCAGGGTGGGCACGACCCACCAAGGTGCGCCACCCCCTCCAAGCACGCCCAGGTGGGATTTCCCCACCTGGTGGCCCCGCAGACCCTGAAACCAATGCTATAAAATCCTATTTTTCTAGAAAAAATCAAGGAGAAAGAATTATCGCATTTCACGAGACAGAGCCGCCGCTGTCTCCTGTTCTTCAGCGGGAGGCCAAATCTAGAGTCTGTTTGGGGCTCCGGAGAGGGGGATCTTAGATCTTCGTCATCACCAACACATCTCCATCGCCAATTCCATGATGCTCCCCACCGGGAGTGAGTAATTCCTTCACAGGCTCGCTAGTCAGTGAGGAGTTGGATGAGATTCATCATGTAATCGAGTTAGTTTTATTAGGGCCTGATCCCTAGTATCCATTATGTTCTGAGATTGATGTTGCTATGACTTTGCCATGCTTAATGCTTGTCACTTTGGGCCGGGGTGCCATGATTTCAGATCTGAACCATTTATGTTATCACCATTATATCCATGTTCTATATCCGATCTTGCAAGTTATAGTCACCTACTACGTGTTATGATCCGGCAACCCCGGAGTGACAATAGTCGGGACCACTCTCGGTGATGACCGTAGTTTGAGGAGTTCATGTGTTCACCGTGTGTTAATGCTTTGTTCCGGTTCCCTATTAAAAGGAGGCCTTAATATCCCTTAGTTTCCAATAGGACCCTGCTGCCATAAGAGGGTAGGACAAAAGATGTCATGAAAGTTCTTTCCATAAGCATGTATGACTATTTACGGAATACATGCCTACATTATATTTATGAACTGGAGCTAGTGCTGTGTCGCCCTAGATCATGACTGTCCCGTGATGAATATCATCCAACGAGTCATCGATCCAATACGGATTTACCTTATATTGTTCTTGCTAAGTTACTGCCGCTACTGTTACTATTGCACTTGCTACAAAATCATTGCTATCACTGTTACCGTTACTATTGCTATTGCTACTACTACCAAAACTATCATACTACTTTGCCACGGATCACTTTGCTGCAGATAATTGATCTCCAGGTGTGGTTGAATTTACAACTCAGCTGCTAACACTTGCAAATATTCTTTGGCTCCCCTTGTGTCAAATCTATAAATTTGGGTTGGATACTCTACCCTCGAAAACTGTTGCGATCCCATATACTTGTGGGTTATCAAGACCCTTTTCTGGCGCCGTTACCGGGGAGCATAGCTATATTTGTTGAAACACTTGGGATTATTAGCAAATTATCACTATGAAGAATCTGAAGGATGCTAAGACTAAGATTTTTCCCTCTAAGACGAGGGGAGGTAAGGAACTTCCATCTAGCTCCGCTTTAGATTCACCTTCTATTATAAGTAAATGGGCAATACCACCACATGCTATTAATTCTGATATGTCGCAAGTTGTTGATGATGCTACTTCTGCTATGAATGCTACTCATGATGATGCTAGTACCTTGCTTGATGATGATATGCCACTAGGTGAATTTCTTGATGAAAAAATTGCTAGAGTAAGACAACATGATATTGTTGAAAGTGAAAATCTTGAAACACCTACTAAAACTAGCCCTTCTAGATATGAATTGCCAAAGGTACCAGAAGGTTATGCTATGAGTGAGGAGGCAAATAGAGATATTCTTTCTTGTAAGGATAGAGATGATCTAGAAAAATTATTATGCAAATATAAAGAAAGATCTCTGAATGCTAAAATGAAATGTGATCCTAAGTTTGCTACTTCACCTATCTTTATTGATGATAAGGATTATGAATTCTCTGTCGACCCAGAGTTAATAACTTTGGTTGAATATGATCCTTTCCATGGTTATGAAACTGAAACTGTTGTGGCACATCTTACTAAGTTGAATGACATAGCCACTCTTTTTGCTCATGATGAGAAAATTCACTATTACTATATCCTCAAGTTATTCCAGTTCTCATTAAAGGGTGATGCTAAAGCTTGGTACAATACTCTTGCTCCTGGTTGTGTGTGCAGTCCCCAGGATATGATTTATTACTTCTCTCAAAAATATTTCCCTGCTCATAAGAAACAAGTTGCCTTGCAGGAAATATTTAACTTTGTGCAAATTGAAGAAGAGAGTCTCCCACAAGCTTGGGGGAGGCTTCTCCAATTGCTTAATGCTTTTCCTGATCATCCTCTTAAGAAAAATGAAATACTTGATATCTTCTATAATGGACTAACAGATGCTTTTAGGGATTTCCTAGATAGTTGTGCTGGTTGTGTTTTCAGGGAATGAACTATTAGGCAAGCTGAAGAATTATTGAATAACATATTGAAAAATTATGATGATTGGACTCCTCCAGAAACACCGATTAAACCCACTCCGAAGAAGAGTGGTATCTTATATCTTAGTCATGAAGATATGCAAGAGGCAAAGAAATCTATGAAGGAAAAAGGTATTAAAGTAGAGGATGTTAAAAATTTACCACCTATTGAATAAATACATGGGCTTGAAGCACCACCACCACCTAAGGTGGTAGAGGTAAATTCTTTAATGAATTTCAATGATAGTGATAATCCTCATAATAAACATCTTAGTCAATGCCTTTATGAGTTTGATAATTACATTAGAAAGCAAGATCTCTTCAATGCAAATGTTATGAAACAATTGAAATACAACTCTGATATGATTGCTCGCTTAAGTGACTTGTTATTTAGAATCTCAAATGATGTTAGAGGTGTAGGAAAGCATACCTCTATGGTTCGAACTCAGTTAGAACAAGTTGCTAAATCTCAAAGAGAGTTGCTTGATGAAATGAACAATAATATAAGTGACTTTGCTGTTAGAGTAGCAACTAGAGGAGGTAAAATGACTCAGGAACTACTTTATCCTGAGGGACACCCAAAGAGAATTGAACAATACTCTCAAAGAATTAACACCGATGCACCTAGTCCTTATAAAAGTAAAAAGAAGAAGAAAAATAATAGGACTTTGCCTGCCTCTAGTGAACCTGAAATAGAGAAACCTCCTCATAATGATAATGAAGTTTCTATCTCTGATGTTGAAACTCAATCTGGTAATGAACACTCACCTTCTGATAATGAAAAAGATAATGATGAGGTTCATGAAGACACTCAAATTAATGATAAAGAACCAGACAATGATGTTGAGATAGAACCAGTTGTTGATCTTGATAACCCACAACCCTAGAATAAAAGATATGATAAAAGAGACTTTATTGCTAGAAAACACGGTAAGGAAAGAGAACCATGGGTTCAAAAACCCATGCCATTTCCACCTAAGTCAACTAAAAAGAAAGATGATGAAGAATTTGAACACTTTGCTGAAATGATTAGGCCAATATTTTTTGCGCACTCTCTTGACTGATATCTTAAAAATGCCTCCTTATGCAAAGTACATGAAAGACATCATCACCAATAAGAGAAAAATATCGGAAGCTAGAATCTCCACTATGCTTGCTAACTATACTTTTAAAGATGGTGTACCTAAAAAACATGGAGATATGGGAATACCAACTATACCTTGCTCCATTAAAAGAAATTACGTGAAAATTGCTTTATGTGATTTGGGAGCTGGTGTTTAGTGTTATGCCTTTCTCTTTATATAAAAGACTTGATTTGAATAAACTCACACCTACTGAAATATCTGCAAATGGCTGATAAATCAACTGCCACACATATCGGTGTTTGTGAGGCTATGCCCGTTGTTGTTGCTAATGTTACTATTCTGACTGACTTTGTTATACTTGAGATTCCCGAGGACGACAACATGTCGATTATCCTTGGTAGACCCTTCTTGAATACTGCAAGGGTTGTTATTGATTGCAATAAAAGCAAGGTCACTTTTCATATCAATGGTAATGAGCATAGGGTGTACTTTCCGAAGAAACAATTCCAAGTGAATGGTATGAATGTTATTGAAAACTCTCTGACAATCACTATTGGAAGTTTTCAACTACCTCTACGTATTGTTAAAAAGAAATATGAAATGCTTATTGTTGGGGACATTCATATCCCCGTTGAGGTAACTTACTGATTTATGGAAGTTCTTTGGTTTCAAGCTAAACGAAAGTGGTTGTTAATAAGACTTGATCAACCTTATTAATGGATCATTTTTGAGAGGTATGAAGTTGATGAATTTAGTGAGCACTACCTTTTGTCCCTGCCTTTTGATTTCTGTTTCTACTAGTTAAATAAAATAAAATGCCATGGTTTGTCTGTTTTCTGAGTTTTCCGTACAATAAAAAATGACCTAAAAATAAAAGTTCTCACAATGCTCTGAAAGTTTAATATGATTTTTTCTGAATATTTAAGAATTTCTGGTGCAAATAATATCAGAGGGAGGTGCACCAGGTGGGCACAACCCACCTGGGCGTGCCAGGACCCCCAGGCACGCCCTGGTGGGTTGTGGTCCCCACATGGGCCCCCTGATACATCTCCAACGTATCTACTTTTCCAAACACTTTTGCCCTTGTTTTGGACTCTAACTTGCATGATTTGAATGAAACTAACCCGGGCTGACGTTGTTTTCAGCAAAACTACCATGATGTTGTTTTATGTGTAGAAAAGAAAAGTTCTTGGAATGTCCTGGAAATCTATGGAGGCACTTTTTGGAATTAATAAGAATTTTTGGCGAAAGAATTAATGCCAGGGGGCCCACAGTCTGTCCACGAGACAGGGGGGCGTGCCCCCCTAGGGCGCGGCCTCCTATCTCGTGGGCCCCCTGGACCTCCTCCGACCTCAACTCCAACTCCATATATTCTGTCTCAGGGAAAAAATCAGAGAGAAAGTTTCATCGCGTTTCACGACACGGAGCCGCCGCCAAGCCCTAATCTCTCTCGGGAGGGCTGATCTGGAGTCCGTTCGGGGCAGAGAGGGGGATTCGTCGCCGTCGTCATCATCAAACATCCTCCATCACCAATTTCATGATGCTCCCCGCCGTGCGTGAGTAATTCCATCGTAGGCTTGCTGGACGATGATGGGTTGGATGAGATTTACCATGTAATCAAGTTAGTTTTGTTAGGGTTTGATCCCTAGTATCCACTATGTTCTGAGATTGATGTTGCTATGACTTTGCTATGCTTAATGCTTGTCACTAGGGCCCGAGTGCCATGATTTCAGATCTGAACCTATTATGTTTTCATGAATATATGTGTGTTCTTGATCCTATCTTGCAAGTCTATAGTCACCTATTATGTGTTATGATCCAACAACTCCGAAGTGACAATAATCGGGATACTTCTCGGTGATGACCGTAGTTTGAGGAGTTCATGTATTGACTATGTGCTAATGCTTTGTTCCGGTTCTCTATTAAAAGGAGGCCTTAATATCCCTTAGTTTCCGCTAGGACCCCACTTCCACGGGAGGGTAGGACAAAAGATGTCATGCAAGTTCTTTTCCATAAGCACGTATGACTATTTACGGAATACATGCCTACATTACATTGATGAATTGGAGCTAGTTCTATATCACCCTATGTTATAACTATTGCATGAGGAATCGCATCCGGCATAATTATCCATCACTGATCCATTGCCTACGAGCTTTTCACATATTGTTCTTCGCTTATTTACTTTTCCGTTGCTACTGTTACAACTACTACAAAAACCCAAAAACATTTATCTTTACTTTTGCTACCGTTACCATTATTATCATACCACTTTTGCTACTAAACACTTTGCTGCAGATACTAAGTTATCTAGGTGTGGTTGAATTGACAACTCAACTGCTAATACTCAAGAATATTCTTTGGCTCCCCTTGTGTCGAATCAATAAATTTGGGTTGAATACTCTACCCTTGAAAGCTGTTGCGATCCCCTATACTTGTGGGTTATCACCCCCTCACTTACTTCTTCTTCCCACATCATCACATTCCTCCAGAAAAAATCACCATTGCTTTTTCTCTTGTGTTCTTGATCCCGAAACCGCGAATTTCGATCTCTTTGCTCGAAGCTCCATTTTCAAAACTATTTTGGGGAATTGTTTCTTGGTATATTACTCCTCCATGTGTCCAATTAGTTTTCTCTATAGTGGTTTATATTTTGAATAATTAGCTACTCTTGGTGCTGATGTAGACGAGCTTGCATGTTGAATTCCTAGAGTTCTAAGTAGTTTGAATGCTTGCTATGGCCTCTATACATCCTTATGAGTAGTTGTTACCAATCTTGTAAAGTTTTGTTAACAAATTTTTGTGACCCAAAATTTTCAGAAAATTTTACGCGAATATGATAAACCTTTTTTGAAGGAGTTCTTCAAGGAGGAGATCCTCGGAGGCATCTTCTAGCAGCAGCTCCACTCGTCGGTCTTATATTGAACCAAGTGAAAGTTCCATTCAAAGTGCCACCACCAAAACATGCTTATGGTCATGCAACAATTATATGGTGAGCATGGGATTAAGGAGGAATTGGAGCAATATGTTCACAATGCCGATCTCGGTCCCTACATTTTAGATAAGTGCAACCAACACCTCACTCTCACTGAATCATTTGTCAAAGGATTTAAATTCCATCCCCGCTAGTCTAGGGTGTCATTTAAACTGTATGAAAATCCATTTACCATATCTTCAGAGAGATTCACTCACCACTGCAAAATCCCATTCTGGGGTTCACTCGATGAACCGCCAAGGTCTGAGTTCGACATATTCTTGACTAGTCTTTGCTATGGTGAGACTACGGGAGTGACGCAAGGTAGAATAAAGAGCATTCATTTTCCCGCAATCCAGTACTTTGCATTATTTAATGAAAAATATATTGTAGGCAAATAATATTGTAGTACACTTTGTGCTCCAGACTTGAGCCTCATACGCACCGCTCTCAACGGTGACAGAAGTTTTAATCTTGGAGCAATTGTTGCATGTAGGTTGCAACACAACACTGGTAGTGGATATTTTTATGGTGGAATTTATGCCACATGATTATCAAGGGAGCTGGGTATTTCACCTTTGCCCTATGACCCTATTTTACCCATGCAGTACCTAGACTATGATGCTATGAAACATCATCAGATCCTTAGAGGTGATCCCCATAATTTCACTTATAAATTGATGTTTAACAAGGACTCCGTGGTGGACACATATTTGCCTGCACGTGCTATCTTTAATGTTCACAATAGGGGAATATATTATGTTCTTGAGAGCAAGGCCCAAGCTCATAACGCGGTGGCTGTGGCTGCACGGCAGGCTGAGGCATCCACACCAAGAGCCTCCGTGAGCTACCACTCCAGCCATTATGCAGGATACCGACTGATTACCAAGTTAGGACAAAATCCTAAGCTTGGTGGAGTACGTATTTCCATCGACATTACATTCATGGTCACATATTTCATTCCAGTTATCGGTGTTCACACATTTTCATTGTATTATCCATGTTAAATTTATTTTCTTGCTTTCTTCTTGTGTGTTTGAAAAACTTTGAGAAAATCCAAATACATATTTCTTCCTTCTTTTTTATTTTTCTTCCTAGTTTAAATTGTTGTAGCACTAAAAAGAAAACCCAAAAAGATTTCCTTGTTCTTCTTTTGCTTGTGGGGAGCTTTCCCATGTAAATAGTTTTTCTCGTTTTTGCTTTTCCCTTTTTATTTGCTTGATAACAAAAAACCAAAAACTCCAAAAATATTTCAGTCTGTTTCTCTGAATTTCTTTTCTTTTTATTGAGTCATACCGAGGAGAAGACAACGATGAAAATGTTGAGTGGCTCTCTTTTGAATTATTGTTGATGTAACAAAGAGCCCATATTACCTTGTCTTCTCCTTTTGAATAAAATGTTTGCAGATTCCACCTTAGTCCACGACACTCTTGCACTATTATTATTTTCAAATCGTTTGGTTGTGCAAGTGAAAGGCAATAATGACGATATTCGATGAACTGGCCGTGGCAGAGAGAAAAGGGTATGAACTCAACTTGTTCTGTTTTTGTAAATATGTTTAACCTAGTATCCATGATTCAGCCTGTTATGATCAAACATGTTTGCAATGACCATTAGAGATTATAGTTTCTCATGCTATGCATAAGTAGGTAGGAGTGGATAATGATTCATCTTGGATGTCAACATTGCGTTAAAATGATTGTGATGTAGTATGGTGATATGGTATCCTCCTCTGAATTTTCGAGTGGCTTGACTTGGCACATGTGCATGCATGTAGTCGAATCAAAACCAACATAGCCTCTATGATATTTATGTTCATGGTGGTGTTCATATCCTACTCATGCTAGTATCCAGTGTTACTTATGCATAATGCATGTTCATGACGTTGTTGCTCTCTAGCTGGCTGCTTCTCAACTTATTTGCTAGCCTTCGCCTATACTAAGTGGGAACTCTGCTTGTACATCAAAAACCTGAAACCCAAGTTATTCCAGATGAGTCCACCATACCTACCTATATGCGGTATTACCCTGCCATCCTAAGGAAATTTGCATGTGCCACCTCTAAAAACTTCAAACAAATATCCTTTTTGTGTGCCTGGATTGTTCATAGAGTGACAGGAGGTAGTTGATATCTTCCATGCTAAGCGGGATATTCTCGGGATGGGTGTTTATTCACTCACCATTGCACGAGAAAAGGGGCGGTAATAGGGATTCCCAGTCCCAAATTGCAAAAAGAACTTATCAATAATCAAACAAAAACTCCTATGGAGCAAAAACCTTTACTTTACCGCTTGGGAACCACTACTAATTTGTTTACCATGGAAGATATTGATAACTGGTGGTCGCAAAGTAAACAAAAAGGGTGCGTGTCTCAAAATATCATTTACCTCTGTTTTAAAAACTTGAGCTCTGGCACCTCTGCAAATCACTGCTTCCCTCTGCGAAGGGACTATCTATTTGCTTTTATATTGTGTCCTCGCCTTCTCAAATAAGCGCCAGAACCTAAGAGCATTGCTGTCATGCTGATGCATTGTGTGTAGATAATGTTGGGTGCATCATGAATGGATCTTTTCTACCATGAATTACAATGTTTAGTCGTTGCTTGAACTTTGGGGGTGCTCTGCATTTATGTTTTGCGGTCTCAGAAAGGGCTAGCGAGATACCACTATTGTCATATTGTATCATGGTTGCTTTAACAACGTGTTGCTATTGAGATGTATTATTATTGCTCGCTAGTTGATTATGTCATGGATATGAATTAATATAATTTTTAAGAGTTATTGTCGACATGGTTAGTTTGCTGAAAACCTAGGTGTTGTTTAAGCTTATTTATGGAAACAAGAGCAAAAGAGCTTGTAAAAGTTTTTCTTTTTCACTTTCAGTTTATCAACTGAATTGCTTGAGGACAAGCAAAGGTTTAAGCTTGGGGGAGTTGATACGTCTCCATCGTATCTACTTTTCCTAATGCTTTTCCTCTTGTTTTGGACTCTAATTTGCATGACTTTAATGAAACTAACCAGGACTGACGCTGTTTTCAGCAGAACTACCATGGTGTTGTTTTTGTGCAGAAATAAAAGTTCTCGGGGATGGAACCTTTGCGAGGATTTTTTATACAATAAAAGAGAATATCTAGAGCCAAGAACCACCGGAGGGGGGCACCTGGGTGGGCACAACCCACCAGGGCGCGCCATCCCCTCCAGGCGCGCCTAGGTGGGTTGTCCCCACCTGGTGGCCCCGTAGACCCCGAAACCAACGCTATAAAATCCTATTTTCCAGAAAAAATCAGGGAGAAAGAATTATCGCGTTTCACGAGATGGAGCCGCCGCCGTATCCTGTTCTTCATCGGGAGGCCAGATATGGAGTCCGTTTGGTGCTCCGGAGAGGGGGATCTTAGATCTTCGTCATCACCAACACTTCTCCATCGCCAATTCCATCGTGCTCCCCACTGGGAGTGAGTAATTGCTTTGTAGGCTCGCTGGTCGGTGAGGAGTTGGATGAGATTCATCATGTAATCGAGTTAGATTTGTTAGGGCCTGATCCCTAGTGTCCATTATGTTCCGAGATTGATGTTGCTATGACTTTGCCATGCTTAATGCTTGTCACTTTGGGCCGGGGTGCCATGATTTCAGATCTGAACCATTTTTGTTATCACCATTATATCCATGTTCTAGATCCGATCTTGCAAGTTATAGTCACCTACTATGTGTTATGATCGGCAACCCCAGAGTGACAATAGTCGGGACCACTCCCGATGATGACCGTAGTTTGAGGAGTTCATGTATTCACCGTGTGTTAATGCTTTGTTCCGGTTCTCTATTAAAAGGAGGCCTTAATATCCCTTAGTTTCCAATAGGACCCCGCTGCCACGGGAGGGTAGGACAAAATATGTCATGCAAGTTCTTTCCATAAGCACGTATGACTATTTATGGAATACATGCCTACATTATATTTATAAACTGGAGATAGTACCGTATCACCCTAGGTTATAACTGTCTCATGATGAATATCATCCAACGAGTCACCGATCCAATGCCTACAAATTTACCTTATATTGTTCTTGCTAAGTTACTACTGCAACTGTTACTATTGCACTTGCTACAAAATCATTGCTATCACTGTTACCGTTACTATCATACTACTTTGCTACTGATCACTTTGCTGCAAATAATTAATCTCCAGGTGTGGTTAAATTGACAACTCAACTGCTAATACTTGCAAATATTCTTTGGCTCCCCTTGTGTCGAATCTATAAATTTGGGTTGAATACTCTACCCTTGAAAACTATTGCGATCCCATATACTTGTGGGTTATCATTCCGCCTCATCACAAGTAGTTTATCAGGGTAAACTTTATGCCATATATCACACACGCCTTGATCAGGCTACCAGCTTCTGTTGTTCTGTCTCATTGCAAACAGTTCGCATGGATCAATCATATGCACCGCATCGCACACGCAACTAAAATCCGAAACGTGTTTGATGTATCCACCATTGCAAATGTTTTGCATCTTTTTTGATGGTCTTTTTACATCACCGTTTGTGATTAATGCATCGCACACAATTTTGTCGAAGGGTCTCTGATTGTAGTGTCGCGATAGTAGCATCCTGCAGTAGTGTTATAGTTTTGTTTAGTAAACCATGTGCATCAGAGGGCATAACTCCCCATGATGCATGGAAAATAGAGCGCCCAAACAATTGTACCATGAACACATTCCTAACTATTTCTGTGGATTAATTGTTTATTTCTAACTGCATTGAACTATTGTGCTCTTCTCAGGCAATATAAAATTTGGTTATGTGCTACTTGTTCAGTGTGACTTCATGTTCATTCTTTCCCATGCATGTTTTTTTACTTATAGCTTGGTTTAAATTTCTGCCATGCTATTTTCTAATATATTCAAACAATCCTAATATATATGCAACCATTTCCTGGACTACCCCGATAAGGGTCAATTTCTTGCTTTAAAAGGTCACCTCCTGGATATGTGCATGTGAATTTATACTCTCTATGATTCATACTGCAACCACAACTATTATCGAACCTAACACTCTGATCAATCATACCTAGCATGCAATTTGGGCTTTAATGTTTATTTCTAGCCCATCATACCCAAGAAAATAGTCTTTCCCTACTATCCTATAATACTTAATTTTTTTCCATGTATCTACATATTTAAAAATTGCATCCTTCTGTCATAAAAATTAACGGGCACAGCAACGCACGCCATTAATGATCTAGTTGTATGTTATAAGATATTGTATAATGGGACGGAGGGAGTGTTGTACTACATCATTGTGCAATTGTTGTTTAGCTTGTAATATTAACTTGGTGCTTTTAGGTACATATGTCATTGGTAAACACTACTGCAGGATGGTCCAAACGTGACACTGCAATCAAAGACCCTTCGACGAAACTGTGTGTGATGCATTAATCACAAACGGTGTAATAAAACCCTCAAAAAAGATACAAAAAGTTTGCGATGGCGGAGACAACAAACACATTTCATTTTATAGTTGTGTGTGCGATGTGTGGCATACAATTCACTCGAATGAACTGTTTGTGATGAGCTTAACAACAGAAACGGGCAGCCAGATGAAGTTGTGTGCGATATATGGCATACCGTTCACCCGAATGAACTGTTTGTGATTAGGCAACACAACAAAAACGGTCGAGTAGATCAAGGTGTGTGTACGATTGATGGCATACAGTTCGCTCGGATGAGCTGTTTGCGATTAGGCAACACAACAAAAAAGGTCAGCCAGGTCAAGGTGTCTGCGATTGAGAGCATACACTTCACATGGATGAACTATTTGCGATTAGCCACAACAAACAGAAATGGTCAGACAGATAAGTTCTGTGCCCTAGACGGGCACACATTCTAATTAAAAGAAGCGTGCACGATGGTAATAATGAGCGCACACGGTTGATGGAACAAGACGTGTGCTGACATCACCTATGGCGGTGCACCCTATGGTGCAAACGCCACGTACACGGCCGAGAATGCGTGCCCACGTTACGCCATCCGGGAATAGTGCCGCACTTCGAAACTAGAACCGTCAATAAATTTTGAGCTTGCGTCCAGTCACATTCCAAATTACTATCACGCTATATTTAGTTGCAAACCTGTTCACACTGATCAAAACCTAAAAGGTTTCCCACTTAGGAGCGTATTAGTACTCGGTTATAAGTACTACCTACTCCAGGATGACTGCACATTCTTGCTCAACTCCTCATCCATAAAAACAAACAAGTCTTTCATTGTCATTCCCTTGTGTCTGCCATGGCCTGTATGAGTTCTGAGTCGAGAGATTACTACCAGGGAGAGGCGAGCATGGAAGCGGAAGCACGAGAGATGTCCCGCCTCGTCGCGAAAGCATCCGACATGTTCCGCCGTGCCCCATACCAGCACAGAGGTCCCGCCGTGCCGCTAAAGCAGCATAGAGGACCCGCCACACCATCGATGGAAGACTGGTCCGGCCACACCGAGAAGCAGCAGAGATGTCCCGCCGCGCCGCGAATGCAGCATAGAGGTCCTCCTGCGCTGCGGCGGCCTGGAAAAATGTCTTGCGCGCAGGCGAGGACTCTCACAGGCGCATGCATGCTATGCTCGATGACCTGATGGATCGGATATCCTATTGGATGAAGCTGCAGGACGAGATGAATGCCTCGTTTGAAAATGCTACCGGCGTCATCCGAGGACTAGGGGAGGAAAAGGCGAAGCTCCGCACCAAGCACAACCTGCAGAGGGTGAAGACCGCCGGAAGGGCGAAGGAGCACGAGGAAACCACTGCCTTGTTGAAGAGGATGGGCGTCATCCTCAAGAAACTTATGGACAAGAATGCCATGCTCCGCATCGAGAATGAAAGGCTGGTGGAGGAATCCATGGATGCTGCCAAGCAGCGTATTGAGGACATAAAAGAGATCATTGCCGCTCGCCACGAGAACTAGTCTCCGCGGCCTGCAGAAACGCATCAAGAAACTAGAGATCAGCGAGCCAGATTGTTGTTTGTGTCTTCCTTTTTCTTTTTCCCTTGTGTATTTCGGGCATTGCCGCATGTGTCATGCTTAATTATCTTCCTAAATATGTAAGACAATTATTGTCCACTGTCATCATCCTTATACATTCATATCAGTCTTGCTATAAGTCGCAGTCGATGCTATATATGTCTGTCAGGTCTTACATCAAGATCCATGTAAAATTTTCTTTTTTATCTCTTGAATCTCAGTCGAGTGAGACATATCAACGCCATAAAACAGGGGCTCAGGTGCCATTAATGGAGATGTTGGGAGAGAGGTGGGCAGGAGATGGAGGTCAAAGGGCTCTCCTCCCGATAAGCACGTGCATGGGTCTGATCGCACGCCTCCCGTACTCAAATAGCTACCCCGCATGATGCCTCCTAGCCAATTAAAAAGGGGACATGTGGGAACATGTAAATGGTAAGTAGAACGCCCACGGTTTGAATAATACTTGTAGTTCTGATTGTAACATGACAACTTGTTCCAAAATGACTTTGTTGGTTCTTAATGTGCACGCCTTCGCAAATCAGACAAAAAAATTACCACAGCATATTGGTGCCATGACATGACACCATGCCAAGTTTCATGATTTTCAGGCGAGTATTGGATTTAAAGGAATTTAAAAACCAAGTTTCACAATGTTTCCGGCCGAGCCACGACGCCCAAATGTTTGAATTTCATTCTCATTTCTTACATGGGACCTATAAATTCACCCAAAGACACACATGTGATTTTTCAACAAACTTTGGTGCACTGGAGCATGTGCTTGTACTTCAAATTTGAATTATGCACATTAAATGCCTAGAAACTCAAATAATGCATAAAAGGCCAAACGAACCCAGAATAATTCCAAATTTTAACATAACACCCATATAGTTGCATGTTCACTGCAGATAAATATTCTAGCAATTCAAACACCATACTTTCCCTCCGTAACACCATTTTGCCTTTCAAAACAGAATGAAAAAATCAGTTATACCACAAACAGTTTACTAGCAAGAATCGTCTGGGATGAGATATAACATATCTTGGAGCACTGTCTTGTCTGGCTTACGCAGGAAGCTTCGTCGTCTACAGTCCATCACCCGCACTTGAACCAAACTTGCGCGCTAGTTTCTCGCAGCACCGAGCGAAATTTTTCTGCCACCACAAAAAATATCTATCTCCCCCCCACCAAAAGCCACATTTCCACTGTTCCTCCTTCCTTTCCAAGTTCAAAACTTCACTGCTGCTTACTGGAAGCGCCGCCTCCCCGCCGGCAACCCTTCTTCTTGCAGTGTCGCCTCCACGCTGCTACGTCTTGAGCTTGCGTTGGTTTTCCTTGAAGAGGAAAGGGTGATGCAGCAATAGTAGCATAAGTATTTCCCTCAGTTTTTGAGAACCAAGGTATCAATCCAGTAGGAGGCTCCTCAAAAGTCCCACGCACCTACACAAACAAACAAAGAACTCGCAACCAACACAATAAAGGGGTTATCAATCCCTTCACGGCCACTTGCGAAAGTGAGATCTGATAGAGATAGTATGATAAGACAAATATATTTTGGGTATTTTATAATATAGATGCAAAAAGTAAAGATGCAAATAAAAGTAGATTGGAAGCAAATATGATAAGAGATAGACCCGGGGGCCATAGGTTTCACTAGAGGCTTCTCTCAAGATAGCATAAGTATTACGGTGGGTGAACAAATTATTGTCGAGCAATTGATAGAAAAGCGAATAATTATGAGATTATCTAGGCATGATCATGTATATAGGCATCACGTCCACAACAAGTAGACCAAATCCTGCGTGCATCTACTACTATTACTCCACACATAGACCGACTCATGCCTGCATCTAGAGTATTAAGTTCATGAGTAACGCCTTAAGCAAGATGACATGATGTAGAGGGATAAACTCAAGCAATATGATATAAACCCCATCTTTTTATCCTCGATGGCAACAATACAATATGTGCCTTGCTGCCCCTGCTGTCACTGGGAAAGGACACTGCAAGATTGAACCCAAAGCTAAGCAGTTCTCCCATGGCAAGAAAGATCAATCCAGTAGGCCAAACCAAACTAATAATTTGAAGAGACTTGCAAAGATAACTCAATCATACATAAAAGAATTCAGAGAAGATTCAAATATTATTCATAGATAAACTTGATCATAAACCCACAATTCATCGGATCTCGACAATCACATCGCAAAAAGAGTTGACGTCGAATAGATCTCCACAAGAGAGGGGGAGAACATTGTATTGAGATCCAAAAAGAAAGAAGATTCCATCTAGCTAATAACTATGGACCCATAGGTCTGTGTTAAACTACTCACAACTCATCAGAGGGGCTATGGTGTTGATGTACAAGCCCTCCATGGTCGATTCCCCCTCCGGCAGAGCGCCGGCGAAGGCTCCAAGATGGGATCTCACGAATACAGAAGGTTACGGTGGTGGAAATTGTGTTTCGTTGGCTCCCTGGATGTTTTCGGGGTACGTAGGCTTATATAGGAGGAAGAAGTACGTCGGTGGCCGCCTGAGGGGCCCACGAGACAGGGGGGCGCGCCCTACCCTCTCGTGGCCACCTCGGCTGCTTCTTGACTTGCACTCCAAGTCCCTTGGATCACTTTCATTCCAAAAATCATGCTCCCGAAGGTTTCATTCCGTTTGGACTCCGTTTGACATTCCTTTTCTTCGAAATACTGAAATAGGCAAAAAAACAGCAATACGGGCTGGGCCTCCGGTTAGTAGGTTAGTCCCAAAAATGATATAAATATGTAAAATAAAGCCCATAAACATCCAAAAGGGGTAATATAATAGCATGGAACAATAAAAAATTATAGATACATTGGAGACGTATCACACGCCGGCGACCCTTCTTCTTGCTGCACGGCCTCATCGATATGGTCGGGTAATCCACATCCCACCCACACCATCCTCCTCCTTCCCCATCCCACATGCCCCAACCGACGACGCGACATCTTCCGCCCAAATCACTGCCCCGTCCTCCAATTAAGCGCCTTCCACAGCCATTTTGCACGCAGTATAGCGTGGAGCTCAGTAGCATCTGGTAGCGGAAAAGCAAATCGTGGCCGCACACACAGATGAGGTCACGATGGCTACCATGCGTGTCGGCCGCTAGATCTAGGAGGAGCACCTCATCTTCGAGGCCACCGTCGACACCGCCACATGGTTGTCTACTTTAAAATACAGTTCGTGTTGTTTTCTCGAGGCCACCACCAGTGCCTTCTAGTGATTTTTCCTCTTTAATGTTAATATGCAATCTGATATTCTGAAATGTAACGTTCAGTTAATAGTTTTGTTCAACAATGGCTACATTTCGTAGTAGCCCTCAGGCATTCTTGGTTTCGTTAACTGTCTTATCTTCTAGTATATGTTCTATTCTACAATGGCGTCCTCAGTTAACTGTTTTAGTTCATTTGTTCTACTGTCCAGTTAACTGTTTGGTTCAATTATGCAATTTGATTTTCATTTGTTGTGGGTACAATTTTGTATTGTTATGCATGTGAGAAATAAATCGAATTTGGCTGTACTCTATTTCCAAGTTGTTTAGCATGCTTGGTTAGGTTAACTGGCTTTTCCATGCATATCGAGGTAATCTGTTGGATCTGTAATTTTTTTATTTTTTGTTAACATATTCTATTGATGGTATGGCAACTCTCAGTTAACCTGATCAAGATCTTCATTATATGTGTTGCAGGGAAACAATGGGAGGCACTGCGGTTTACCATCGAGGTTTGCTCATGGATGGTCCTTTCACTAATAGCACATTATTGTGCAGTTGCAGGAATCATTATAATATTTAGGTTTCTTACAATTTGGTCTTGCACATGTAGGTCCTGCTGTCAGAGGCTTAGACCCACTGTTCGACCCATTTTGCATATGGGAAATGAGATGTCCATGAATATCAGTCAAGTCAAGAAACTCAGAAAGATTGTTAGGATAAAGAAACTTGCGACGAATAACAACAAGATCTTTGTTTGCAAAATGAAGAAGAAATCAGTCAACTATAGGATGGTACTAACTCTTTTACCTTATTTTTTCACCTTATGCCATTTTAAAATTTATAACAATGATTTATGCATATATTTGTTTTCAGTACTTTCCTAAGCAGTTCACTAATGATTACCTCTCAAACCACCTGCATGGTCAAGAGGCGAGGAAGGTATTCATTCAGCACCCACGTTACAATATTGGAGTATTCCTCAAGAGGACGAAGGTTGGGCGGGCAATTATCCATAGCCACTAGCCTAAAGTTGCAAGGACATTCAACATCACTGAAGGCTCAATATCCGCCTTCCGCTTCTGCAATTTCCTAGATGAGATTCATCTGTCTATTTACTGTGTATGATGCTACTTTCCAAAGGTTTTCGATGTTGCATGTGAAACTTGGTGCTATTGTGTAATGGCATAGCTAGATATATCCCTATATGGTGTAACTGAGTGATGAAGATATATGATGTAATTTGATTATGAAATCCTCGTTGTTGTTATATGGATATGAAATATATGGTGTGTTTTATAAGAGATGTCAATTTGAATACAACATGGATTATCAATAATAGGCCAATTACCCTGCTTATTGGGGTTTTCTATTGCAGACGGTTTCTCTGACAACATCGTGGGTGATGAACTCAAACAACCCACACGGTTTCTAGAAAGTAGGCATGTTGGACCAATTAACAATCACACACAGCTTCCGCCAGCGAACTGTTTGCGTTAGGCCACCTTGCACAAACATTTCACATAAAAAATTGTGTGTGATATACATACGAACGAAAACGTTTTTCCAGGATTCACTGTGTGGGATGTACATACGAACGGAAACGATTGAGCATGTATAATTGTCTCTGATGCCTTGCCCAATCACACACGAGATCATTTTGCCCCGCGTGTGCGACCAGACAGCCTGTCCCCGACAGTTTCTGGGTCGTGTGGGAAGGGCCCCCCTATCGCGCACACAGACTAGGCGACGGTTTAAAACTTCATCGCAGAAAGGGGGTAAAAAACTGTTTGTATAGGACGTCCTTGCACCAGTGAAAGATCCGTGATGTCTACTACAGAACTTGTTCTTGTAGACTCGTATTGGGCCTCCAAGCGCAGAGTTTTGTAGGCTAGTAGCAATTTTCCCTCAAGTGGATGACCTAAGGTTTATCAATCAGTGGGAGGCGTAGGATGACGATGGTCTCTCTCAAACAACCCTATAGCCAAATAACAAAAAGTCTCTTGTGTCCTTAACAAACCAAATACAATGGCAAATTGTATAGGTGCACTAGTTCGGAGAAGAGATGGTGATAAAAGTGTAGTAATGATAGTTGATATTGATTTTTGTGATAGGAACAATAAAAAACAGCAAGGTAGCAAGTAACAAAAGTGAGCACAAGCGGTATTGCAATGCTTGAAAATGAGGCCTAGGGTCCATACTTTCACTAGTGCAATCTCAATAATGCTAATATAATTGGATCATATAACTATCCCTCAACGTGCGATGAAGAATCACTCCAAAGTTCCTATCTAGTGGACAACATAAGAAGAAATTGTTTGTAGCTATTCTTTCCAATCGATCTATCCAAGATTTCGTACAAAAATAGCACCAAGTTATTCTTTCCGATCGATCTATCAAGAGTTCATACTAAAATAACACCAAAGCAAATTCAGATTCATAATACTCAATCCAACACAAAGAACCTCAAAGAGTGCCCCAAGATTTCTACCGGAGAAACAAAAGACGAGAAGGTGCATCAACCCCTATGCATAGATTACCCCAATGTCACCTCAGGAATCCGCGAGTTGAGTGCCAAAACACATATCAAGTGAATCAATATGATACCCCATTGTCACCACGAGTATTCATAGCAAGACATACATCAGGTGCTCTCAAATCCATAAAAGTATTCAATCCAATAAAACAAAATCTCAAAGGGAAAACTCAATTCACAACAAAGAGGGGAAAGCACCATATGATAAGACTATATTAACAAAGCCCGCGATACATCAAGATCGTGACATCTCAAGAACACGAGAGGGAGAGATTAAACACATAGCTACTGGTACAAACCCTCAGCCCCAAGGGTGGACTACTCCCACCTCATCATGGTGGCTGCCGGGATGATGAAGATGGCCACCGGTGAATGATTTCCCCCTCCGACGGAGTGCTAGAACGGGGTCTAGATTGGTTTTTCGTGGCTACAGAGGCTTGCGACAGCGGAACTTCTTATCTAGGGTTATTTCTGATGGTTTCTCATTTATAGGATTTTTTGGCGTTGGTTTCACGCGAAGATGGGCCTCGAGGTGAGCACAACCAACCGGAGCAAGCCAGGCCCCTCAGGCGTGCCCCGATGTCTTTTGCCCTACTCTCACCTTCTGGTCCTTCCACGAAGCTTCGAGGGTCTCTTTTGTTCCAAAAAAAGTCAAAAAGTATCAGCTCATTTGGAGAACTTTCATTTCTGCACAAAAAACAACACCACGGTAGTTCTGCTGAAAACAGCGTCAGTCCGGGTAAGTTCCATGCAAATCATACCAAAACCATATACAATTATTGTAAACATGGCATGAATACTTCATAAATTATAGATACGTTGGAGAAGTATCAATCCGCACTTTGACGCTTTCTGCGTATGGGGCAATGAGATATTGATAAACCAGCATCAAGTGAGGAAACTGATAATGATTGTTAGTAAAATGGGTCAAAAGATGGCAATTAAACAATTTGTTTACACTTTATCAAAGATAACAGTGAACTGCAGGATGGTAAGTAAGAACTCTGCAGCCTTCTTTTTACTGCCCATAATGAGTTGTGTTAGATGATAATGTCTGAATCTTTTTCGTTTGCAGTGGTTCCCAAAGCAGTTTACTCAAGATTACCTCTCAAACTTCATGATTGGTGGGCATGTGATAACACACAAGTATAGGGGATCAATTGTAGCCTTTCTCGATAAGTAAGAGTGTCAAACCCAATGAGGAGCTAAAGGTAGAACAAATATTCCCTCAAGTTCTATCGACCACCGATACAACTTTACGCACGCTTAACTTTGCTTTACCTAGAACAAGTATGAAACTAGAAGTAATTTGTAGGTGTTGTAGGATAGGCTTGCAAGATAATAATGTGACGCCCGGATAATGAAGCTACAGTGATTCCCCACTAATGATGCCACGTCACCTCGGTTACTGTTGCTAATCTCGCGTTAGTATGAAACCGATTCGAATTCAAATTAAAAATCAAACAAAACAAGAAATAATAAGAAAAGGAAAAGAAACAACACCCCCCCTTGCTGGGCCAACCGGCCCAGCTAGCCCAGCTAGCCAAGAGGCCGGCCCTCCCCACGCTACCTTATCCCCCCATCGAAACCCTAATCACCTACCGACACCCCACACCACTTCCCCCACATCTCGCTCCCCTCCCGATCCGGTCTGGATCGGGGGCAACTGCCCGACGCCGCCCGACGCCCCCCCGTTTGCCAGACCTCCCCGTGGGACTGCCCGTCCCCGACTCTTCCTCGCCGGCTCCGACGCCCCGCCACCTCGTTGAAGGATGGACGCCGCGCCGCCTACCGTCGACGCTTGCCTCCCCGACCTCCTCCCCAGCGGACTCCATCGAGCCTCACCGGCGAACCCCTGCAACGGGGGTGAGGACCCTGACCCACTCCGCCTACCCCTTTTTTTTCTCCTCTGTCCCCGTCGCTAGCGCCGTCCCCGCCCGTTGTTCCCCATGGCCGCGCTCCGACCGCGTCCCGCCTGGCCGCTCGCGTGCTCGCACTCACCCCGCGCAGACCCATGCCGCGCTCGTTCGCACAATGCGCGTGCCCGCGGCGCCCTGTTTCCACCGGCGTGCTGTGCATGCGCCGCACATGTCCTTCATCGTTGCCCACTACATCTGCTGCTCTGCTCCATTGCGGCTCGCTACGCTGCTGCTACTAGCTGCCGCCTAGCCGCGCGCACATCCCCTCCGCTTGGCCTCACCGGTGCTCCGGCCGCCGCCGGCTCTCTCACATGGCCCCGGCCTCGCCTCGCTACCAGGGCGGGTGGCGGCTTCGCCCGCTGCCCAATTGCCCGCTCACCCACTAAGCCCAGTGGCCCTATGACAATGGGGCCCCACTCCAAAACGTTTAAAAATAATAATAAAAAGAAAGTAAATAAATAATAGTTACAATAATTAATTAATTAATTAATTAAGGATTTAATTAAGTTAATTGATCATATCTAGATTAATCTAATCAGTAATTAACCTAGTCAATTAACTAAACTAATTAAACCTCATTAGTTAGTCTTAGACTATGACAGGTGTGTCCCATTGGACCCACCTGTCAGGTTGACTCTGGTCAGCGGACCGTTGACCGCTAACGTCACCTCTACGTCATGCTGATGTCACCTCTACGTCATGCTGACATCACCAGGCACTGTTCTGGATAATGCTGAATTAAAATAATTAAATAAATCCTAAAAATTAATTAAAACTTTGAAAATTAATATGAAATAATCCGTAACTCGGATGGAAAAACTTTGTACATGAAAGTTGCTCAGAACGACGAGACAAATCTGGAAACGCAGCCCGTTCATCCGCCACACATCCCTAACCTATCGAACTCGCAACTTTCCCCCTCCAGCTCCTCTGCCCGGAAGCACGAAACACCGGGGATACTTTCCTGGATGTTTCCCCCCTTCACCGGCCTCACCTCATACCGCGTTAGGGCACGCCTAGCATCACGTTTTGCTTTGTCATGCATCATCATGCATCTGTTTGCATTGTATTCATTGTTTCTTCCCCCTCTTCTTTCGCTAGACACCGAGACCGACGCCGCTGCTACCCAGTACGACTACGGAGTTGACGGCCCCTCTCTCTTGCCAGAGCAACCAGGCAAGCCCCCCCTTGATCACCAAATATCGCCTATTCTCCTCGATACTGCTTGCATTAGAGTAGTGTAGCATGTTACTGCTTTCCGTTAATCCTATTCTGATGCATAGCCTGTCATTGTTGCTACAATCATTGATACCTTACCCACAATCCTAAATGCTTAGTATAGGATGCTAGTTTATCATCATTGGCCCTACATTCTTGTCAGTCTGCCTTGCTATACTATTGGGCCGTGATCACTCGGGAGGTGATCACGGGTATATACTATACATATATACATACTACAGATGGTGACTAAAGTCGGGTCGGCTCGAGGAGTACCCGCGAGTGATTCACGGATTGGGGGCTGAAAGGACCTTTGTCCCGACGGCCCTCTGTGTGGATCTTTGTGGCGGAGCGACAGGGCGGGTTGAGACCACCTGGGAGACAGGTGGGCCTGGCCCTGGTCGGCGTTCACGGTTGCTTCATAATAACACGCTTAACGAGATCTTGGTATTTGATCTGAGTCTGGCCACTGGCCTATACGCACTAACCAACTACGTGGGAATGATATGGGCACTCGACGTCGTGGTATCAGCCGAAGCCTTCTTGACGTCAGCGACTGAGTGGCGCGCGCCGGATTGGAACGTAAGCTTGCACTTGTATTAAGGGGGCTAGTTCTGCTTCCGGCCTCGTTCGCAACATGCAGGTGTGCAATGGGCGATGGGCCCAGACCCCTGCGTGCATAGGATTTAGACCGGCGTGCTGACCTCTCTGTTGTGCCTAGGTGGGGATGCGACGTGTTGATCTTCCGAGGCCGGGCATGACCCAGGAAAGTGTGTCCGGCCAAATGGGATCGAGCGTGTTGGGTTATGTGGTGCACCCCTGCAGGGAAGTTAATCTATTCGAATAGCCGTGATCTTTGGTAACAGGACGACTTGGAGTTGTACCTTGACCTTATGACAACTAGAACCAGATACTTAATAAAACACACCCTTCCAAGTGCTAGATACAACCCGGTGATCGCTCTCTAACAGGGCGACGAGGAGAGGATCACCGGGTAGGATTATGCTATGCGATGCTACTTGGAGATGCTACTTGGAGGACTTCAGTCTACTCTCTTCTACATGCTGCAAGACGGAGGCTGCCCGAAGCGTAGTCTTCGACAGGATTAGCTATCCCCCTCTAATTCTGGCATTCTGCAGTTCAGTCCACTGATATGGCCTTTACACATATATCCATGCATATGTAGTGTAGCTCCTTGCTTGCGAGTACTTTGGATGAGTACTCACGGTTGCTTTTCTCCCTCTTTTCCCCCTTTCCCTTCTACCTGGTTGTCGCAACTAGATGCTGGAGCCCTAGAGCCAGACGCCACCATCGACGACGATTCCTGCTACAATGGAGGTGCCTTCTACTACGTGCAGGCCGCTGATGACGACCGGGAGTAGTTTAGGAGGATCCCAGGCAGGAGGCCTGCGCCTCTTTCGATCTATATCCTAGTTTGTGCTAGCCTTCTTAAGGCAAACTTGTTTAACTTATGTCTGTACTCAGATATTGTTGCTTCTGCTGACTCATCTATGATCGAGCACTTGTATTCGAGCCCTCGAGGCCCCTGGCTTGTATTATAATGCTTGTATGACTTATTTATGTTTTAGAGTTGTGTTGTGATATCTTCCCGTGAGTCCCTGATCTTGATCATACACGTTTGCGTGCATGATTAGTGTACGATTGAATCGGGGGCGTCACAAGTTGGTATCAGAGCCGACTGCCTGTAGGAATCCCCCTTTCCAACTCCTTGGACGAAGTTGAGTCTAGTCGATGAAAATTGTTTTACTAACTTGGTTGTGCGGCCCATGAGCCCACGTCGCCAATTCGGTGGTATTAGGATCTTTTATTCCTTGTCCATACTCTGGGATTCTGATCTCTCTTCTATTCGGGTTAAATGAATTTTACTAAATCTAACATTAGGATCTCGTTATCACTTTCACCCGGAGAGCCCCTTATTACTGATGATCGTCTGCTGCACCAAAAGATCCTGAAGATACTCTCCGTTGTTAACTCGAGAACTTGTGTTCATCGCGTTTGCAATTCCCCTTCCACCGTAAACCCTTATGTATAACTACTTGCAGTTGTTATTCTTACCTTCATCCCCAGTTAGTCTTGTTATTACAAGATACCCTGGAAAACTCGTCGTTGTTTCGATAATCCTTTGAGCTTACTGCCTTGCTGTTCTTTGTCATCTGAATACCCCTATGGTTAATTCTCGCACTTATCGAGTATCCGCTCATCCCCCAGTTGTTCATGTGTTATACAAAAGTCTTCGAAATACCATTCGATATTCCGAAAATTCTCAGCAACCTATTGCTCTGGAATTTCTTGTTTGCTTTCATTATGATTAATCCCATAAGTATAGTAATCATATTGGCATCCTTTGTCACCATCATTTTTGAGTCCGTTGATTCAATACGTTGTGGATGTTCACACTCATCAGTCGAGTCCTAGGATTATCTTTCCGGCTCAGACGTCATTTTTGAACATGAGCTGGTTCTCGACCAATCAAATTGTCGTCGATTGTACCCCTAAGATTACTCATCTTATCCTTCCTTAATCAGAGCGTCTGCTTCTGATCCTTCATTTTGGAAATCGTAATTCCTTTGTTATCTAAGCATCGAATTATTCCGATGTTCTATAATCTGATGCATTTGCATTGTTACTTCCTCTGATTGTGTGCCGATGCTCACATCAGCTCTGTTATGGACCGACAGATCCTTTAATGGATTTTATCCGACATTGTCCTTCATATTCAATAACCTTGTGAGCCTCCCATTGGATACATAATGCCTTTGGTAAATTGTATCATCTACTTTCTCAACCTTGCTCTACTTTCGAGCTTGTGAGATTTACTCTTGAAACTTGTGGTATATGTTTCTAAGAAGCCCCTATGGGTTGAACCTATGCCTTCCTTAATATGTGTGAACTCGAAAGATTTCACGGGTAATACTTATCTGGTATTGTACCAGGTAAAATGTTCAACAACTAATGTCGTTTTTGAAATACGAGAGGTGAATGGAAGGTTATGCATTGAGGAAGTGGGAGTCGACCTTGAACCTTTGTGTTCATGCCCATGGAAACGATGTAGATCCTATCATGGAAGCTTCTTGTAATAATAACTATTTCCTTGATATAATATCATCTGGTATCTGTGAATTGATTCTTTGCAATCGTGGTTCTGACCATATTTTCTCCCTGATTCCATTTCTCAGGCAAGTGAAAATACTTGCCTTCTCCAGATCAATACATCTCCGCAACCCCTATGCCGATCCTCCTTCGAGTATTACCCCCTGGTATCTCAAGGATATCAACCCATTACACTACATCTTATGAATTTATGATGAAGTACTAACTTTCCCCATCATGGTCACTCGACGGGTTCTAGGTTGTCGCCAACCAAGGACACCGATTTGTGAATCAAATCAACAATGAGATTCAGTATTCCCAGTACTTTGTTGTTGAGGAGTTCAATAATCCTTCGAGTCATTCCTAGCCTAATCGGCTATATCATTATCATACTAAATTTTAACTGTGCTATTTGGTCCTTAATCACGGAGCACAACTTTCGACGATGAGCTACCTTGCGCCGATCTTCCTCGGTGTATCATTTCACCTTGAACAACAAGCTTGATTTCGAGTTTGTGCCGTACTCACGGTCCCAAGAACATTTCGCTTCATCATTCCTTTGACTCGATGTCATCGCCGATCGATTACATCTCCATGAAACCTCTCGACAAAATTTGTCATGATCATCATCAACATTCTGAGTTCCTCCAGGATATCAATTGTATTCATGATGAGAAATACTATCCTTGCCCCTCAATGATTTGTGTTATCATCGGCAACATTCTTGCTTTCCCTTCAACACAAACTTGTTCATGTTTTGTGTGGTACCTTGAGATCCTTGCTATCCAACTTATGTTATGTTCTACCTTGGAGTATTGCTAACTTTTATGTCAAGAATATCATGGGAAATTCACCACGCTTAAGAATTCTTGATACAAGTGATACTTATTAACATCACCATTCTTTTCTTGGTCCCCATGTTGTTTCTAACCGAAATATCGACAAATGGTCTGTGATGTGTAAATTCTAAACTTCTAGCAACCCTATTGCTTTGAAGTTATTGGTCTATAGTTTCATTCTATGTCTATGGCTAATTGAATCAACATTCGAACATTGATCGTGCTACCTAGCCCATATTTTGGGTGCACATTTCAACCAATGTTTATCTGTGTATGTTTTTCATCGAGCATACATCATTATATCATTGATATGACAAATGTTATCTCCTTGTTCCCATAATTGTGGAAATCCATCTTTTTGGGAATCTCAATGAATTGTCGCTGAGTCCATCAGCTACCCCTCATCCTCTCCTTGGTTTAAATGACAAACTCTTGTTTCGGAACTCACTTCCATAGTTCAATTCCCAAGAATATTACAATATCATCTCGACAACTTGTGTTGCACCTTTCTTCTCAGGCATCCCATGTCTGAGGTATCTTGACACCAATCAAATCTGAATCTCGGTCAGATATGATGGTTGGGACATATTTCCAAGAGTAATAACATTGGTCTTTATATGACCCGGTAAGGTGATATCATGCCTAGCACACCTGGCCGGAGGAACTATGGTTATAGTTTCCTTTTTGGCAAGGTTAACCATTCTTCCATGGGGAAATTGAAGGACCTATTCTATAGGTTGTTCCTGATGAATCCTTTCTCTATCCAAGTCCGACCTTTGCTTGAACACCATGCAATACTATCGTGAAGCATGTTCGTGGTACTCCGATTTTCAACAAGAACGTTTGAAGCCCAATCCTAAATGTTTCTTGCTCAATTATCCAAACATCGCTGTATGGGTAATGTCATGAAATTTCTCTCCCCTTACCTAAAGGGTTTTCTATGTTATGTCTTGTTTTGTATATTATGCTCTGCTTGTCCTTGGAAGGATATAACCTTGACAGATGTGTTTAAACACATTTTCCTTTCCCTTGTTCTGTTTAATCTGATAATCACATTTTCCTTTCCATTGTTTGTTTAACCTTTCGTGTGATCTGACTTAGCTAAGCAGTGATAATTCCCTGCTTAGTTAAGCACCTCGTTGTACAACCTTGTCAGTAAGACCGTGTTACTATTGTCGATGACATTCGGTAACCACCGATGGACGAGAACTTTGCCTATTGGTCCGCCTTGTTCAACGAGCAGGAGAATGGTTCTCTTCGTCCCTCGCCCTTGGTACCGATGTTGTTACCGACATAACTGACAAACTATCCTCTGACATGCCTTGCTTACATGATCATGCAAGACGTCACCGCCCTTCCTACTTTTAACCCCCATGGTGGGCCCATAACCCACAGTTCCAAAGGATCGAAACCTGACTCTCCTGTACACCCCCTGTTCCCAAAGTTATTCCTCGCGCGTGGCCTCATACGTAATTCATGAGCCACCTTCTGATGAGATCATCAACTCTGGTATCAGATACAAGACTTATCCCCGTTGCTATGAACCCCCATTCACGCCCTGTTTCAGGCACCGAACGATTGCCCACCCGCTAGAAACTTCTCATGATACCTTCTTAATTTGCTCTCGATATTTTTTTAAGGGTTCAATTTGAGAGTTACTTTCCGCCACCTTCCCCGATGTTATCTACTAGATAGCCAACCTTGCAAGGGTCCGTTCTCCCGGAGTTCCCTTCTTGTCCTTTTGTAAGTACGCTGAAGATCCTGAAGGAAGGACGACAACTTCATCATGATGCATTGATGCATAGGAATGGAAACATCAACGGTATGAATCGACCTCTTCGAGAAGAGCAACCAAGACCGAGAAGATTCGTTAGAATTTCGTAATCAGAACTTCCCCCTTACTCCCCTCTTAAATCTCGGGACGAGATTTCTTGTAGTGGAGGAGAATTGTGACGCCCGGATAATTAAGCTACAGTGATTCCCCACTAATGATGCCACGTCACCTTGGTTACTGTTGCTAATCTCGCGTTAGTACGAAACCGATTCGAATTCAAATTATAAATCAAACAAAACAAGAAATAATAAGAAAAGGAAAAGAAAAAACACCCCCCCTTGCTGGGCCAACCGGCCCAGCTAGCCAAGAGGTCGGCCCTCCCCACGCTACCTTATCCCCCCATCGAAATCCTAATCACCTACTGACACCCCACACCACTTCCCCCACTTCCCCCACATCTCGCTCCCCTCCCGATCCGATCTGGATCGGGGGCAACTGCCCCACGCCTCCCGACGCCCCCCTGTTTGCCAGACCTCCCCGTGGGACTGCCCGCCCCTGACTCTTCCTCGCCGGCTCCAACGCCTTGCCACCTTGTTGATGGATGGACACCGCGCCACCTATGGTTGACGCTTGCCTCCCCGACCTCCTCCCCAGCGGACTCCGTCGAGCCTCGCCGGCGAACCCCTGCAACGGGGGTGAGGACCCCGACCCACTCCGCCTACCCCTTTTTTTTCTCCTCTGTCCCCGTCGCTAGCGCCGTGCCCGCCCGTTGTCCGCCATGGCCGCGCTCCGGCCGCGTCCCGCCTGGCCGCTCGCGTGCTCGCACTCACCCCGCGCAGACCCACGCCGCGCTCGTTCGCGCAACACGCGCGCCCGCGGCGCCCTGTTTCCACCGGCGCGCTGTGCGTGCGCCGCACATGTCCTTCGTCGTTGCCCACTACATCTGCTGCTCTGCTCCGTTGCGTCTCGCTACGCTGCTGCTACTAGCTGCCGCCTAGCCGCGCGCACATCCCCTCCGCTTGGCCTCACCGGCGCTCCGGCCGCCGCCGGCTCTCTCACATGGCCCCGGCCTCGCCTCGCTAGCAGGGCGGGTGGCGGCTTCGCCTGCTGCCCACTTGCCCGCTCACCCACTAAGCCCAGTGGCCCTATGACAATGGGGCCCCACTCCAAAACGTTTAAAAATAATAATAAAAATAAAGTAAATAAATAAATAGTTACAATAATTAATTAATTAATCAATTAAGGATTTAATGAAGTTAATTGATCATATCTAGATTAATCTAATCAGTAATTAACCTAGTCAATTAACTAAACTAATTAAACCTCATTAGTTAGTCTCAGACTATGACAGGTGGGTCCCACTGGACCCACCTGTCAGGTTGACTCTGGTCAGCGGACCGTTGACCGCTAACATCACCTCTACGTCATGCTGATGTCACCTCTACGTCATGCTGACGTCACCAGGCACTGTCCTGGATAATGCTGAATTAAAATAATTAAATAAATCCTAAAAATGAATTAAAACTTTGAAAATTAATATGAAATAATCCGCAACTCGGATGGAAACACTTTGTACATGAAAGTTGCTCAGAACGATGAGACGAATCCGGAAACGCAGCCCGTTCGTCCGCCACACATCCCTAACCTATCGAACTCGCAACTTTCCCCCTCCGGCTCCTCTGCCCGGAAGCACGAAACACCGGGGATACTTCCCCGGATGTTTCCCCCCTTCACTGGCCTCACCTCATACCGCGTTAGGGCACGCCTAGCATCACGTTTTGCTTTGTCATGCATCGTCATGCATCTGTTTGCATTGTATTCATTGTTTCTTCCCCCTCTTCTTTCGCTAGACACCGAGACCGACGCCGCTGCTACCCAGTACGACTACGGAGTTGACGACCCCTCTCTCTTGCCAGAGCAAACAGGCAAGCCCCCCCTTGATCACCAGATATCGCCTATTCTCCTCTATACTGCTTGCATTAGAGTAGTGTAGCATGTTACTGCTTTCCGTTAATCCTATTCTGATGCATAGCCTGTCATTGTTGCTACAGTCATTGATACCTTACCCGCAATCCTAAATGCTTAGTATAGGATGCTAGTTTATCATCATTGGCCCTACATTCTTGTCAGTCTGCCTTGCTATACTATTGGGTCGTGATCACTCGGGAGGTGATCACGGGTATATACTATACATATATACATACTACAGATGGTGACTAAAGTCGGGTCGGCTCGAGGAGTACCCGCGAGTGATTCACGGATTGGGGGCTGAAAGGACCTTTGTCCCGACGGCCCTCTATGTGGATCTTTGTGGCGGAGCGACAGGGCGGGTTGAGACCACCTGGGAGACAGGTGGGCCTAGCCCTGGTCGGTGTTCGCGGTTGCTTCATAATAACACGCTTGACGAGATCTTGGTATTTGATCTGAGTCTGGCCACTGGCCTATATGCACTAACCAACTATGTGGGAAAGATATGGGCACTCGACGTTGTGGTATCAGCCGAAGCCTTCTTGACATCAGCGACTGAGTGGCGCGTGCCGGATTGGAACGTAAGCTTGCACTTGTATTAAGGGGGCTAGTTCTACTTCCGGACGCGTTCGCAATATGCAGGTGTGCAATGGGTGATGGGCCCAGACCCCTGTGCGCGTAGGATTTAGACCGGCGTGCTGACCTCTCTGTTGTGCCTAGGTGGGGCTGCGACGTGTTGATCTTCCGAGGCCGGGCATGACCCAGGAAAGTGTGTCCGGCCAAATGGGATCGAGCGTGTTGGGTTATGTGGTGCACCCCTGCAGGGACGTTAACCTATTCGAATATCCGTGATCTTCGGTAACAGGACGACTTGGAGTTGTACCTTGACCTTATGACAACTAGAACCGGATACTTAATAAAACACACCCTTCCAAGTGCCAGATACAACCCGGTGATCGCTCTCTAACAGGGCGACAAGGAGAGGATCGCCGGGTAGGATTATGCTATGCGATGCTACTTGGAGATGCTACTTGGAGGACTTCAGTCTACTCTCTTCTACATGCTGCAAGACGGAGGCTGTCCGAAGCGTAGTCTTCGACAGGATTAGCTATCCCCCTCTTATTCTAGCATTCTGCAGTTCAGTCCACTGATATGGCCTTTACACATATATCCCTGTATATGTAGTGTAGCTCCTTGCTTGCGAGTACTTTGGATGAGTACTCACGGTTGCTTTTCTCACTCTTTTCCCCCTTTCCCTTCTACCTGGTTGTCGCAACCAGATGCTGGAGCCCTGGAGCCAGACGCCACCATCGACGATGATTCCTGCTACAATGGAGGTGCCTTCTACTACGTGCAGGCCGCTGATGACGACCGGGAGTAGTTTAGGAGGATCCCAGGCAGGAGGCCTGCGCCTCTTTCGATCTGTATCCCAGTTTGTGCTAGCCTTCTTAAGGCAAACTTGTTTAACTTATGTCTGTACTCAGATATTGTTGCTTCCGCTGACTCGTCTATGATCGAGCACTTGTATTCGAGCCCTCGAGGCCCCTGGCTTGTATTATGATGCTTGTATGACTTATTTATGTTTTAGAGTTGTGTTGTGATATCTTTCCGTGAGTCCCTGATCTTGATCGTACACGTTTGCGTGCATGATTAGTGTACGATTGAATCGGGGGCGTCACAAATAAAGAGCACGTAAATAAAGTTAGGGGCTGTTTAATAAAGGAAGAACTAAGTTAGTTTTAGAAGAGAGCTTCTTGTCACAAGAAAGATATTTGTCCCTAGCCAATCGATAACTAGTCCGTTAATCCACTACAAAAAAATGCACTTGCGTGATGATGCGTGTTTGTCACAGTAGGTCATGTTTTCTGTCATGCATGTACATCCATGACGATTTTATGACAGAATCAAGATAGTCATACCTGTGCTGCCGTAGAAGTGTTCCATGACATTACAAAAATTATCATCACGGAAGTGTCCACTTCCATAACGATAAATCGCGCATCATAGAAGTGCTTTCATCAAGGGTGACCGACACGTGGCATCGACCGTAATAGCTTGCCGTTAAGCTATCAGGTCCGGTTTTGGATCCAATAACCCGTTAACAGCCCAGACTAATGGGGATTTTCCACGTGTAAAATTCTCATCTGCCGAAGGTGTCGGGTGAAACTGATCCACGAACAACTATGGGACCGGCGGACCGAGCCCCTTTCGGTTCGGCGGGGGGCGGAGATCGCACGAAGAGCAGATCGAGGCGAAGCACACGAGCAGTTTACCCAGCTTCGGAGCTCTCCGGAGAGATAACACTCCTATTGCTGCATGTCTGAGTGTATTGAGTTCTTGCTCGGGACCGCTGAGTGCTACAGTACACACTAGCTGCTAACGAGACCGAGCGTGAGTGTTTTTCTGCCTTCGAACCCCATTCTACGTTGCGCATGGGCCTCCTTTTATATGCTCAAGGGGTCACCGACAGGTGGCAATGTAGACAAGGGTAAAAATGGAAAAGGAATTGTGGTTGGTACAACTACCTGTACAGTGTATCCTACCTAACCCTGACGGCAGGGGACAAAGGCATTAAATGCCCTTCTGCGTCGCCCAAACAGTGCAGAAAGGGACCGTCAGGGACGCCACCGCTTGCCATGATGGTTATCTTGTCAGCTCCGGTTGCCACCGCGCACCGCTGGCTGCACGGCCTCTCGCCACGCGCGCCTGGAAAGGTCTCAGGGCGACACGTTGGTGGATGTGCTGGAGCGTGGGTACAGAGTGGTCGCTTGCCGCGGCAAGCGCCTTGCCGCGGTCGTTGTCTTGTCGCGTCCGGAAGCTTGTCGCTCACCGGGCCTTGCCGGGACGCGTGGCGCGTCGCGGCAAGTTCCTTGAGATGCCTTGGTTGGTCTTCCCGGCAAGCTCCTCTTGCCGGGGCCTTGTCTCCTTGGCTTGAATACTTTGTTCTTGAATGGCTCCAAAGGAACCACGGAGGACCTTGGCGGTCACTCGGCAAGCCTTGCCGCGGGGTGCTGCGACTGCCCGTGCACAAGTTCGGGATACTAGGGTACCCCTACTCTAGTACACCGACAGGAGCCCCCGGACCTGGACCACACATGGCGCCGAGCGCTGTTGGGCCAGGCCCAAAACTGGGCGGGCACGCGCGGCTTGGGTTACGCCGTATCTTACTCCGTATCCACCGCGCCTTCCTCGAACGGCCCGCGTCGAATGCGGCGTCGTGGGAGAGATCGTGGGTGGTTTCTTTATTCAGAAAGACGGAACGCCCGCCCCCTCCTTCTTTATAAGCAGTGGAAACAGGGGCAGTTCGCCCATCTTGCCGGTTGCTACTCCAATCTCAGAAATCTCCGCCACTCCCCCCTTCTTCCCAAAGCTGAAAGAGAGCAGCGCTCCGCCCCCCATCGCCACCAGCATCACCTACGCCATCGATCTCCCCCACCACCTCCGCCATGGCTCCGAAAGCCGACAAGGGGAAGGTCGTGAAGTCGGCCGAGGCGCAGCGGCTCGTGGCGCTGCGAAAGGAGCGGGCAATCTCCCC